>NW_010562934.1:77770-100657 GCF_000687285.1 Phaethon lepturus
TAACTCTCTTTTCCCGTGATAGAAATACTCATATATTTGTCTTTGTATTTTAGTTTCAATTTTTCTTAGCCCTTCAGCACAAAGTCCCTATTCACATGCCCCCAGATTAAATCTATCTCCCCCCTCAGTTCTATACCAGTTTCATTACAGCACAACTGTTTAAACTTTTAATAATTTAATGTGAACTCATCCAGCTGCCTTTACTTTGTTTCCCGGAGGTGCTGCAAAGTTTGGACTTTCAAGCAAGGAACAGGCAGCCAAGAGTTCCAGCTTTGCTCAGTGACTGTTTTATTGTGCAAATCCATGAAATGGTCAGTAACGGAAGCCCACAGTAACACTTTAACAGCATAAACGTAACACGGCTACAGAGATGTGAATTAGTCTTTCTTCACCCACATGTACCATATTAGCTGGCAGATCATGAAGGCAGATTTTCTTACACTCAAATTTTCTGGGCTGAGTCAATGTCTAATGCTTTTAATTCTCATGTCACTTTTTTTGTAACATATTATTGATGTCTCTTAACATTCTCTCTTCTTCAGGGAACAGTTTGTATTATATTGCACCACACGCAGTATCAGTGAAAATGAGTATTTCTTACTGGGGCAGTCATGCTGAGGAGCAACTGAAGCCATCTGTAGTCTTGGGGCTCAGGCACCAGGGTATCTGCTTGTTTTGAACTGTATTTTTGGAATTGTTAAATATAGCAAACTTTGTCAAGTGTGTTTGACAAGACTTTCCACGTTTGTTTTTTCTGCAAGTACAATTCAACAACATACTCTGTTTGACTGAATTTTCAGATTGCAGCCTGCATTCACCTGCTTCACAGTGACACTGTGAACTCGCTAAGCCTGCTTTAGAGGAGACAGCTGGGAAGCTGCTCAGACGCAGCTATTTTTAAAAAATATTTATTGCTGTGAATATCTGGTACAACTATGAAATCCTGCTGTCTTCTACCAATGCACTCTCCTGCTCTAGTCACAACTTAAAGCACATGCTTTGCTATTTTTGTCCTACATTTCTCACCATTAAACTATTTGTAGTCTGTTAATGGGTCTTGGGGATGTTAAGACTAACAGACAGACAACAAATCCGGTTAAATCAACGGTGTAATCCGAATTAATCTAATCCTTCAAATGTCAAACAGTTCCAAATACCCTTTCGAACAATCACTTTCTTCTTGCTGAGAGACTAAGTCTTTCTGCGTAGCTAAATGAGGCTCATTTCTTTGAGAAATAGGTGAGCAGACCCGCATCCATTCTGCAACCCTCGCACAACGTTCAAAGACTCCAGCTCCCCTCTTACCTGTAATTGGGTTGCTATATTACGGTTCTCTTTTCAGCTAGAATTTCAAGCTTATTTTGTTTGCAGTATGTTATGACTTACTTTCAACTAGAATTTCAGGGTCGGCGTATACACTATTGCAATATTTCTATTATGGACAAATCATAGCTCTTCCAAAGCATAATTAAGGTACTTCATTTTTAATATATGACCTATGTTAGGGAATATTTCCAAACACATTATTAGGTCTTTTCAAAGGCCATGAATATAACTTGCTGCCAACAGCAGTAATGTATAAACCATAATCCATCACAGCAGAAATCAAGATGCTGACAGAGCATCAGGCCTCCTATTCTAACTGCACAATAGACAGAACGACTCTCGAAGCTGAACAGCACAGCCAGTCAATCAATATATATTAATATTAATACTTGTATTATAGTAGTGCCTGCAGCAGCCACCAAGAACCTGCGGTGCAAGGCACCGTACAAATACAAACAAGCAGCCCATGCCCAGAAGGGTTTACGCCTAAGCAGGTGAAACAGAGAAAGCCAATAAAGGTAAGAAAGACACAAAGGAATGAAACATGGCCGAGCCTACCAAACAGGGCAAGGTCACAGGGATCAGCTCTCCTGATGCCTAAATATGGTGCCCTTCTTGGTGAAATAAAGATTGACGGCTTGTGGGTCAAATTTTCCCTCCAAAAGTTAAGTTTTCACTTTTCCTCAATTGTTCAGGTGAAAAGGGTAATTAACAGAACAGGTAACACTGGTCTCCCAAACGAACTGACCTGAACAACAATTTAATAGGTCAAAATTTTACAAAGTTGTTCTCAAAAGGAACACAAGCTCCTACCTCCAGCAACCTCAGTGCTTCTATTACAACTGTGCCAGACCCTCAAATCCTGAGACACTTGAGTGTGACTTAGGAAAAATTATCAAACAGGCACAGACAAAGGTAAGTGAAAAAGATGAAGAGCAAATGGTTCAGATTTAGTGTCTGAAAAGGGGCAGTCGCAATTATTCACAAGTAAACTGATGCTTAAGTCAAGAGTAAAGAGTATTTCGCAGCGTCCGCGCAGCCCTCCGGCACGCTCGCAGCCAGCGGCACGCGACATCACTGGGGCGGCGCAGCTCTGTCGTCCAGCTACGGACAGCAAAGCGGAAAGCTGGAACACCGTGCTCCGACCTCGGGAGCCTGCCTGCGCCAGCGAGGCAGGAGCTCTCTCTGCTCTCGCCCCTCTCACGGACTGCGAGACGCTCCGCGCAAGAGAGTCGCGAGGCCCGTGCAGAGCACCGCGAGCACAAATTCACAGCTGCTGCTGCGATGAGGAGGGAGATCAGAGCAGCGTATGCAAAGTTCAGAAGAGATGGCGTGCACATCGCTACAGTCACCGAAACACTGACATTTACTTACGCCTCTTCTGCAAAAGGTGGTGCAAAACACGTACTAACATACAACAGCAGTTTGCTTCTCCAGCCAGCCTTCTGCTGGGATTGGAATTACATCCGTATGTAGGTCCCATTTTTAGTCACTATCTCGGCTGTGAGTGTGCAGAACAGCTTGTGTCCGTAAGAGCAGAGAAACATGGCAATCTTGTATGACCTTGTGAGCACAGCAGCAAAGCCTGGGGAGCCAGAGGAGCACCCAGAGGATAACAGAAGAGAGGAGAATATACGCACACATGTACCGGAGAAGCTAAAACACCACACCACCACTTAGGCTGCAAGCAACAAACCGAAACCCGAGTCAGGAACACACAGCCGGCGCACACAGGATCAGGGTTACATGGGGCCAGTGAAAGGCGTGAGACCCTAATACAAACAGCCCAAATAAACAGCCCGCAAAGCACGGAAGAGGGGAGGGGGAGGACGAGGGGTGGGGAAGTCCCTTCAAGCCTGAAGTCAGACCCTTGAGGAGCAGCGGCTGCTACGCGCCAGAGTCACGCCAGGCGTTCACGACGTGTTTGTAACACTGTAGGACAGACCCTGGAGGTTCTTGCCCACCGCTTGCAGATCAAACCATTGCTGATGACACAGCAGCCAGGACTCGCTCCCCAAAACATTGTCTGACATGCCGGGTGTGCAAAATCTGTGAAAAGTGTCAATAAACCAGCCATCAGCAAAAACTTCCCGTACTGCCCGCCACGTAACAGTGCGGAGGTAAATGCAACGTGATCATCAAATCACGTCGTTTGAAGTTTCCATTCTTTTCAACGCTCCTTTGGCCAACTCTCCTGCCCTCCAGTCACATTACCTAGTTTATCTAAACAGTAAAATGGGTTTGGAGGTTTCAAATCAGGGATCCATTAGAGAATTCTTGAATGAAAGGTTATACGTAAGTTCAGATGATTATTTTTAGAAAATATTTAACCAAGGCCTAAATTAGTTTCTAAATCTGTCCCTACTAAAAGTTCATAATAACGAACTGAGCCACCTCTGACAAACGTGGAATTTTCCCCTTTGCTAGATTTTCTTCAAAGCGCACATTTTTGGAGGACACTGAATAAAGTGTGTCAAGGGATTCTCTGCTCGCTTGCTGTCTATTTTGCTAGTGTTTGGGATTCACAAGGATAAAGCGCCCTGCGTGCGACTTTTCTTAAGGAATTTCTTCTGGTAAATCCTAAAAAGCAGCAACAATGCCATTGTCCTGTGGTATGGTCTGACGAGCTTGACAAAGGTCTTTACAGCACCACTTTGCACAAGGAGAAATACAATACAAGCAAAGAAAAGAATGCGTTTCTAGAATCCATCATGCCAGCACATAGACCTGAGATACAGAATGGGATCCAGGTCTTCCGAGTTTCACTCCTGTGGTTCAGCACATGGATGGCAACACCAACTCCAAGTCAAGTTATACTCCCATAGGAAGCCAGAAATATAAGCTTTTAATACGCTGGCAATAAGAATGAATTATATTCCCATAAAGAACCAGAAATATAGGTTTTTAATATGCTGGCAATAAGCAAGCTATAAATAACTCAAGAAATTTACTGTTTTAATTTCAAATTTCTGCAAAAACATGTTCCACTCTACTGCAACTTGGAAGCACACTCCTACGGCTCGAGCTCTGCCACATCTTGCTGCGACATCATCTGAAAGGTACCTTGGGAACTCCGCTGGTTTTTGCTACTCTTCACTTACAAATGTCCCAGTCCCTCATGTGACACAATGATAAAAAAAACTCACCATATTTAGAAATGACTGAAACAATTTTCCTCAAAAAGTTGTTAATCCAAAGCACTTAAGAACACTGCTTGCCATGTACAAACATACATTTAGCAAGGCTGCCCAATTGCTAATAATTCCATCCGAAGTCTCCCCTACTGCCTCCATGCTTTTCAATAATTAAATCAACTTTGCATTACCAGCAAACGCCTCCTCAATGACTGCCTGCACCTGCAAATGCTGTCGGGGCTCTCTCTTGTTAGCTTGCCTCTGTTTCTTAGAGAAGCCGTGCCATATAATTTGAATTCAGTGACGCTGCTATCAGTTTTACACTGATCATCACTTCATGCCTCCTCTACGCTTGTTTTCCTCCACAATTTTGTGGAGGAAATTTATCAAAAGATTTTGAAAATGCAGGCAAATTAAGCCCACTCAGCTACATTTACCTGCCATTTTATTAGCCTCTTCGCAAGTTAGCCAGCTATTGTTTTCTCCTACAGGAACTACATTAGCTTGACTGTACCAGTTGTACTTAGCCAAATTTTGTACCATTCTATTCTTAATTATACTGAATTAAAAAATGAAAGCAAGTGTATTATTATTATTATTAATTATTATTATTATTATTAGGACATTTGTTTGATAGTCAAAATCACATTTAAGAGCTTTTCAGTAACTGTGCCACCTCCATTTCCATTAATCATCTTAAAAGCAACAGTAAAAGTAGATGAACTCTGCAGCAAAAAAATTTCTTCTGCTTCAACGATGCAAGTTAAGGATTTTTTACTCAGGCCATCAGCTCTCCCTACCCTTCGTAATCACAGGTGACTAGTTTTACTTTGTGAAAATAAAGGTTGCAGGTGCCCGATTTCTTTTCTATTTGGAGTGAAAGATCACATGGCTGAACTGAAGCTTCTGTATTACAGAACTACATTATAATTACGTATGCACAGAGGAGAAATACATTTGGAGATGGGTATTACACTGCCACATGCCATTTCATTTTTGATCCACTAACTTCACCCGTAAAGCACTGTGTAGATTTAAGTAGTAACAATCTTTGGCGGCTGCAGCGCCTGGGATCTCCTTCGGGCACCAGCACGCAGCCTTTGCGGCGAGGGCAGCCTGTTTGCGACTTACCACATCGCATGCATGTACGTTGGAGGTAGACGAGGGCTGCTGACAGGGGTGCAGTTGTAAGATCTCATAATTCTTTCTGCCAAGAGAAAGTTACGAAATAAACTGGCCACAAGCAGGTCTTGCCTGAAGAGCTTCTGGAAAAGATCTGCCAAGAGATTGCATGAATTACTAGAGGCATCTTGTGACTTAAGTACCTCAGGTAATATGCAAAAATAATTTAAAACAAAAACATGTTAATATTTTATTTCGGTAACAAGGGATCTCCACCAGTTTTGCAGTGTCGTGATATGACAACTATTAAAAGGAAATCCTACCTTCTGAGTTCCCTTAAAGCATCGCAGTTACTCTCCATTTGACATTAACAGATTTAAATACCTTCTACCTCAGGTTCTTTTTTGCCTTTTCTGGATAAAATTCCCCTTCTGATGTTTCACTTAAACTCAGCCTGACTAAGTTTTTGGAAACTACTGAGAGAGAAAAGGACCTCTGTGTTCTATTTAATCAAGAATTATACATGTGTTAACTGGCAGTTTGAGGTGCTTATGAGAAGCCAAAATGAATCCTAAAAGATAGCAAATGTACCATCTTCTATAGAAGCAAAGAATAATTTATACTGTACTGAGCATTAGGAAGAGCACAGTTGGAAAACTGTTTAGAAATTTGGCCACCGGTGCTCCAGAAGTACGAATTCAAAGCAGAACAGGGGTAGGGAAACGGGAAACACAGGCTGCCCTACCAGCAAAGAGGAGAAAACCCTTTATTTATGATACTAACAAAGGCTGGAAGAAAGTAGATTGTTCTTTGCAAATACAGTAAGAAAGAAAATTATTCAAGCTAAAGCAATCATGTTGGCACTAAAAAAAACCCCTTCTGGTTTCTAATGACCAGGTTGCTGAAATGCTTCTAGTAGAAAAGAACAAATGTAAAAAATGTAACTAGCCTTAAGATCCAGTCTGATCTGTTCTTTCAATATCAGGCTTTAATTTTCTCCTATTTCAGTGTCTCATTTATCTTATTCTTCATCCTTCTACTTTGAATAAGCAATACTCACATCTGATGAAAACTTGATTCACCTGCCCAAGTCTTACCTCTAGGCAGGACATTCCATGCAATGGTGTCTGTGATAGCGGTGAAGATCCAATTCAGCTCTCCCAGAGGAGTTCTCCTGTCGTTCAGTCTTCCAGGAATCCTACAAGCAGGAGAAAAAAACAAGTAGGCTTCCTATTAATTTTTCTTTTTTTTGAGATACACATACATGCACAGCTCTAAGCCTCAATCAAGGCTCGCAAAAGACAGTATTTCCAGAAATTTAATTCTTAACCAAGAATTTATGTTGCTAGACAAACTTGCCTTATCCAAAAGCTATTACATATGAATTTGCTTGCGACATGAATTGCTAGAT
This sequence comes from Phaethon lepturus, assembly GCF_000687285.1. Taxonomy (NCBI): domain Eukaryota; kingdom Metazoa; phylum Chordata; class Aves; order Phaethontiformes; family Phaethontidae; genus Phaethon; species Phaethon lepturus. The sequence goes on from NW_010562934.1 coordinate 84,764, forward strand.
AAAGGACAATAAACAAGGAATTGTGTATAGATAACTGAGCTAAGGGAAGAACATTTGGGAAGGTATCACAGAGATGATGTTCATTTCTGAGAGGTGCAATGGAAATGACTTTTTCTTCAAAAGTGCCACCTTGCTTCATTTTATCCATTATTCACTTCCCGCTGAAATATTTAATAAGTACAATTTCTATTACAAACTGTATGCTCACGATCCATAACATCCCTGTGAAGAACTTTTGAGTGATCATATTCCAGAAAAAACAATCATTTTTTTAAACAGTCAGCAAGTTCAGAACGGTTAGAAAACACGGCCCTTTGGTTAAAAATTGTCTGACAGTAACGCACGCACATCACAGCTCCCTGTTGCTGCGCAGTACCGCCTGTTCACGAAGAAATACGACCCAGCAAGATTCACTTACCGTTCCAGCTAGACTATCTTCTAAGTCAGGATCAGAGCACGCACGTGCCTGCTACAGATGGTGCGGCTGCTCGTTTCTGAGGAGCACGTTTGCTCTTTCTGGCAAAGACACCGGTTTTCACCCAGTAGGCTCTTCGAAAATTTGAATTCATGAATTTAGTGCTTAGCTGTCTACAGATTTGTTGCATCTCCATCAGTACGGCATGCAGGTACATGCTAAAAAAGGTATTGAGCAGCAGCTTTTCATTCAAATAGGAGAAGTTTTCTGCAAGAACTCTACACTGAATACAGAGGCATCCACGGAAATCAGCAACTTGAACGCCAGTTCCTTAACTTAATTTAAGATTACTGCATTGCCCCACAGAAACTCAACAGCAAAAGACACGTTCTTTCTAACTTCTATAAATAGGGCATTACTAAATCCAGAGTGAAAAACATCACTTTGAAAAGCACCTTCTAACCAACAAAGCAAAACGCTGCTGAACGCTGCACTCCGGAGCCCTCCTATCGCAAAGTCACGGCACGAACGGTGGCACCACGCTTTACCCCGCTGGCGATATGCAAGATTTGACGCTTGTCTAGAAAGAAGTATTTACTTAACCCAGGTTTCGGCGTAGCGGTAGTCTACACGTGCTGTGTGGAGTCCCTTCATAACCCTACCCATTTGTGCCACGGGTAGGATTATGGTAAGGGTAGGAAATAAACCACAATTATTTTCCTTCTATTGTGTGCCTGGAGCACAAGCCTTCTGAGGAGCGGCTGAGGGAACTGGGGTTGTTTAGTCTGGAGAAGAGGAGGCTGAGGGGAGACCTTATCGCTCTCTACAACTACCTGAGAGGGGGTTGTGGCGATGAGGGTGTTGGCCTCTTCTCCCAAGGAACCAGCGATAGGACAAGAGGAAATGGCCTCAAGTTGCGCCAGGGGAGGTTTAGATTGGATATTAGGAAAAATTTCTTCACCGAGAGAGTGGTCAGGCATTGGCACAGGCTGCCCAGGGAGGTGGTGGAGTCACCATCCCTGGAAGTGTTCAAAAAACGTGTGGATGTGGCACTTCAGGACATGGTTTAGGGGACATGGTGGCGCTGGATTAATGGTTGGACTTGATGATCTTGAAGGTCCTTTCCAACCTAGTGATTCTGTGTTCTTCCCTTCACCCCCCAGGGAAACGAATTCCTTCCCCCTGCAGAGCCAGGGGACTGAGGGCACGGCGTGCGAGGGAAGCAACCAGCAGGCGCTGCTGCTGCAAGCTCTTCCGCGACCCTCAGCATCTCGTGGTCTCCCTCCATCTGGCCCATAGGCACATCTACCTGGCCTGCAACTGGGAATGCAGTTTCAACCCTGGAGAATATCAAAATTCTGTCAGCAATACATATCAGGAGTCTATTTGTGGTGTGGTAAGGTACTAAAAATGCTGCTAATTTTATTAAATATTTTGAAGTAGAAAAAAGTAGCACTAATCAGTATCAGGGATGGTAGCTTTCCAAACAGCGAACCATTCTTGTCCCTGCTCACGCATAGGACATGCGGTGAAAGCGAGCAAAGGGCAGCAGTTTAGGGGTTTTTTAAGATTATATTTTAGATAGGCAAAAATAACTCAAATCATGCAAAAAGCTGCAATATTGCTACAGACACACCCTTCTTCAAACAAAGCAAAAGCAGAGGGCCAACTAGCGATTCTACTGGGATAATCCAGCAGCATCTTACATAAGCATTTAATAAATAAAGACTTAAGTGCATTACCTTAAAGCCAGAGGGTTGTTATAGTATACATAAGTAGTGTGGGACTGAAGTAATATTTTGGTTTGTCACAGCAAAGGCCTTTCTGTGACTATACCTGTGCACACACCACCACACACATGTATGTGTGTATGTATTTTGGCTATAAGACAACTGTGTTTAATGGAAAATTCTAAGAAAACCCGAGTCGTTAACCCCTCTCTGAAAATCACTGGCATCAGTACAGAAGTTCCTTAAATCTGTCGTTCTCAAGTTTCACAGCGATACGCTCACTATGTTTTTAACAGCGATATCTATACACAAAAGGAACTTTGCTGTGAAGTTTCCACATGGCATGAAGACTCATCAAGTAGTAAAAAACAGAAACAAAAAATAACCCCCTCCAGAGAAACACCAGTTTACCTAGGCAATCCCTAAGCCTTATGGGATGGTAATGGACAGGCACGAGCATGGATCCTTATCACAAGAAAGCAGCACAGCAGCGTGTCTTGTACGAGGCAGCGAGCAGCGGACTGAGAGGTGGTTTCGCCTTGTGTTGCTGAGGCTGATACTAGAATGTTTTGCCCAGCATTCACATTTAGGAATTCATTTAACCTTCTTAAAAACAGGACATACAAAATACAGAAGGTGCAGAAAAAGCTTAAAAGAAAAAAAAATACAGTGAATGGATGTCATACAGTGAGAAATTTACAGTCGTTCCATCTACCCTACCAAGGAACAACTTGAACGTTGCGGATAAACACCTACAAGAGAGAAGAATCTTGGTGCCAACAAATGCTTTATACAAGTGGAGAAAGAAAGAAGACCACTTGACCATTAAAAGAAAGGGAAGCAATTAAATCTTCAGCTTTCAAAGGTTCAATACACCAGAGACAACAGCCTGACTGAAACACATCCAGTGAAGGTGGAAGAGCAATGTGCACCAGGCATCCTGCTGATCCAGGGTCTTGCTTTTGTAGACTGAAAAAAAAAAAAAAAAATCACCCAAATTTATTTCATCCAGGAGCTGAACCAAGATCTCATACTGTATTTGTTCATCTGTAATACGACATGAGGTGCACAGGAACTACAGGACCAACAAGCAGTCTGATTTCTGTGATTCAAGAGACCAAACAACAGTCTACCATGGCTCAAAATCAACACAGGCACAACACTACTTAAAGGAAAAAAAGCGGCTGTAAACTGTTCTTCGGTATCTCTCAGCTTCTGCCTTCAGCCTGAGCAGCTTTCCTACATATGCTTTCTAATGCTTATTTGCTTCTCATGAAAACAAAAACAAGAAAAGAAGGAGAAAAAAAAAACCCAATCACCCAACAAATCAAGACCAGCAGACTCAGTCCTGGGCTGCCTTACCAATAGCCAGACACTCAAACAGACGCAAACAGACTTTTTTCCCCTTGAGAAAGTATCAGAGATAGGATGGGGAAGTTTCAGAAACACGCACCCAGCCCAGTACGACATCCTACAGATTTAATCCTAACGCACCCTAGCTTCCCTTCTGTAACAAGCTTTGAAATATTAAAAGTACCAAGACAAAGTACGCGAAGCAAGCCTTTTCTCTACGGCAGCTTACTCTTCCGCTATGTATAGCGGTATTATTTCCATGCATGTTCAAGACAAAGCGTATTCCCTTGGATAAATACAGTTTCTGAAACAGCTAGAAATTAACATCTTACAAAAAATTCCTGTCTGTGTCAGTATCAGCGGAAAAATACACATCTCCAACACAGTGTTGGTTAACTGATCCCCCAGAGCAAGCAGAGGGACACAAGGCCACACAACTGCTCTTGTGAGGATTTCACACAAATATTTGCATTGCAGAACACCCTCTGCAGCAAAATAGCAGCATTTCGTAAGTCAGAATTTTATTAATTAGAAACCAAAGGATCCTTGCCGAGATTCCCCAGCAAGCCAAATGCCGAGTTTAATCCATTTGATGGCCACTTCCAGGTGACGGTCACTTTGCGGTTTTCAGTGGGAACAGAAGTAGGGTACTTGACCGTAGCGTTAAAAACTTTACACCGGATGGAGTTCTGCACACAGTTCACGCTAAATTCTCTCTATTGAATGCAGATTGTGAGTTGACACATATCTCACTGATGGTATTAATCAGGAATGACAGGCTGAAATCCAAAGTTGCTGCTAGCAGTCCAACCTTCGAAACTCCTTGTGACTTGAATATCTACTTTCTTAGGGAACAAGGTATGCTGCTTATTTCTGCATTTAAAGATTTAAAATAACTACTCATTAGTAGAGTACAGATTTTATCTTGGATTTTAAAATGCATTTGGTATTTTTTCACAACACAATTGTCCTTTCTAAGGCTGACTGCAAGATTCGTAGAAAACAGAGCTACCTACGAGGGACGGCAGTCAAGAAGCTGAAATTAATAGGATGTCATTCTCACATCTTACATGACATTGGGCCAGTTCATTTTCTTTCTGCCCTCGTATATAGTCCGGAAGATACTAATTTTGTACCTAGCTCCAGCATTGTGAAGATTAACGCTGTTCACCGCTTTGAAAACCTATGAATTAGGTGTTAATGGTGAGGGCAGAGAGCGCGTGGGGAATAGCGCAAGAATGAAAGGCAATACATTTCCACAACTGCACAAAACCCTACCAGATTTTGAACCGGAACTAGAAAGCAGCCATTAGAAGGGAATTGGCAGCAGGGCTGTTCTCCACGCTGCACACAGGAGTCAATTAAAGTTGGAACAGTCAGCACTATGAATCGGCAGATGAAAAGAAACACGACGTATTTTCTGCTCCTAGATGGGACTACTCAAACTGTCACCCCCGAAACTGGAGGACAGTTTGTAATACTCCAGTGATAAGCCGAGTGATCTGAGGAAGGGATTTTTAACACGGCATTACTCAATGACAGTTGATCTTAATCATCTCTGAGAATTAACGTTTAAGCTTACAAAGGCAACAGAAGAGTGATTCTTAACTCTCAGATTGCATTTGAACATACTCTGATGATAGGGACAGTGAACCAGCTGACCATCAATTAAACACATCAGCAGAATTCCACCTCCATGCACTAAAACTCTGAGGCCCCAACGCTCCACTCCAGTTAGGAGAGCTGCCCCACAGCGCTATATTAAAATAACCAACAACATATACTAGAAAGTCACAAGAGAGAGACACAGCAATCTCCTATTTGTTTCTTCACACAGTTATAAAGGTTTATTTGAAATAACCCATTCTGCCTTTTTTTTTTTTTAAACATCACATGTACCTCTCACAGAAGTAGAGGTCACTTTACTTTTGTTATTTTTGTAGAATTCCACTACACAAATTTACTTACTGTCATTTTTCAGAAAAAATACTTCGGGGCGAGTACATTTTGCTCATACAACATGCTCTTTCAAATCCAACCTGTGGCTATAAACTAAAACTTCTTTTAATTTCTATTTGGGCACGCGTCTACATAACCAGAATGCTGCAAGGCTCCAGGAAGCATTTGTCCCCATACAGGATATTGCTATCGTCTTGGGATCCCTTCTGATGACTTTCACATTTTGCTTTGACAATCAGCGAGAGCCTCTGACAGTAAGGACAAAGCAGACCTCATTTGTGAAAACTATTTTTGAGGGAGGGGAAGAAAAGGAAAAAAGGGCAGGCTGTCTCAGCTGCTCGCTGCAGTTTAACATCTCCGGACTCTCAATTGCTTCCTCCATCAGCTTCCTGACAGACGCCTTTACAGAGACCTAAATCACGGCAGTCTATTGTGAAAAGTGAGGACTACAAAATGTCAGGGTCACTAAAGAGCTCACGCTAGGTGTAACCATCAATGTCCTTGTCAGAAATTTAGCAAAATCCCATGAATCACTTTAATTACAGGAGAAGCGTTTACTTCAAAGGATGCCAGGTTTTCCCTTTGGATAGGCTCCATCATTACCTCTACTTCTGGAATACAAAATAGATAACACTGGGATATGCAGTATCATACTTAGACTTCAGAAAACGAGATGTTTTGGTACTGATGTACACCTGCGAACATTCACAATAATTTTAGTTTTGGAAAAGAAAATAACGTAAGTATGTTTCACTTTTCACTGTTTCAGGAAAAAAAGGGAGAGCGTATAGCATATAACAGTAATGCAGGCAGGACACATGCGGTGGACATCTCTTGAAATGGCAAGAGCTGCTTAGACAGGATCAACACAGCTAATGTGCTCAAAGACAACATGCCCACAGACAACATTATCCCCAAAGACAACGTAATTGCTGGCTGGGGCTAAACCACGACACCCTCATCACAAAATAACATGAATGATACAGGCGTGTTGTGATTGGGCTCCTGAAACCTCCTTGAGAAAGACAGAGGCAAACTACTTGAGAAAGACAAAACATTTCAGGTTCTTAAATGATTTGTTTGAGAGTGCCGTGAAGCTTTGTACACTAGTATTCAGTCCTGCCACCTCTCTGTATAAAGATATGAAAGAAATGTTGCCATGAAAACCATCCTTTTGAGTATGATCTTCACTTTGTATTTACCATCAGCTTTGCCTACACTAGAGACTGATACCCTGTAACAATGGTGATAAAATTACATACGCCATTTCAATAAAACCAGATTTATTACGGAACACAAATTTTTCAGAATAACATCTTCAAAAGCAGAGTTCTTCCTCAATGCAAGTACTAACAAGCCATATATTACCAAGAGGTAGCGTGGCAGAGCATCCCTGTTATACCGTGGCTAAGAATACTTACTAAAACACTTATTTTCTGAAATATGCTCTGACACCTTCTACTGAATTTTCTAGAAGAAAATAAAGGGGCTGAAGGCTACCTAACCTAGGTCCAAAGGCAAACTAAGAATTCTATTTCCCCCACACACTATTAATAAAATAATACATATCAAAAAAACCATGCTACAGTATTTCAGAATCTGGACTGGCACACGGCTGATTGAATATCTGCAAAGACATCTTAACTTCACATCATCACAGCTGTGATGATGGAGACCTGCTACAGAAAGACCACGGTCCTGCCAACATCAGAACCAGCCGTCTGCCTTCGACCACCTTTAGTCACTTGCCCAAGAGGCGACAGTATTTGCCTCCGTCTAGTCCTGCTGAACAGGACTTCTTTCTTTTAAACAAACGCCTTTCTCCACCTTGTTATGAATCCTGCTGATTTCTGCCAAGCCGAAACACCAGCCCCTCTGCCAGCATTTCCTCGCACCAGGTAGGCAGCGTATTTTAGAAGGCAATGTTGCATCTTGATGGAAATACAACTTCAATTTGGCATTCAGTCTCACTTGCTTTCACAGCAACAACAATTTTATTTATTTAAACACGAGTACAGTCTGTAAGATTGTCACCATACTTGGACAGTTTTTGTCCTTCTGGCTTTTTCAAGCCATCATTACCAATCCTTTTCCGCACAACGAACTCGCTTCCAAGCCTGATGCGCTCACTTCAAGAAGTCGGCAAGAAGCGTTCACTTGGAGGGGAGAGCACTAAAGCGATGCGCGCTCAGCCCCGAGCGGGGACCGGGGCAGCGGGGACCCGGGCACTCCATGCACCCCTCATTAGCCCAACGCCCGCAGCCTGAGCTGCTGCTCTTGGCCCGGCCCTGGGCGACGGCACCGAGACCCCTGCAGCCACCGCAGGCGCTCGTGCCAGCCTGGCAGCGGAAGGTTTCCTAAGAGAGACTGGAGTAGCTGGTATTTGCTACTGGGATCACCTGGGGAAAAAAAAAAATGATGGTAATAACCAGCTGCTCTCCTTCACCTACCCTCCAATTTACCATCCTGAAGGCAACTGATTAGCCAAGTTCTGAGGGTATGCACCAAAGGTATTTGTTATATTACAGTATAATTTCTACATTTTCTCCAATTACATTACTGCTGCTGTGTGATGTCTTGGGATTTTATTTTTCCCACTTCGTCTTTAAATTGGCTCCTACTGAACCATTACTCATCAATAATCAACAGACATTAAAACGTTAATAATTTCCAGTCTGTGACATTTGACAATACTTAAGGAGGAAACAAAATTAATTTTAATCTCAAACTTGTTATTTCTAGTGATTTTTATAAATGGATTTTGTGCTGATGAATGACAGCCTAGAGATGGTCTCTCTGCTCTCAGAACAGCAACAGCACACACTGCAGCAAGGCAAATTTCTCCCACACTGTGCTTGCCTCCGTGACTCAGAGCTGACATTCAGAAAAGGTCCTTTGTCACAAAACCCTGACAGCAAGGGACTAGGCTTCTTTTCAGCTGCAAAAGTGAGCCGTGGTATCATATTCATGTGGTCATTTGAAAAGGCTGTCTTCTAAGCGGCCCCAGCAGAAGCACAAACAGCTCTCGGGTCACTGGGATTTTTGTTTAAAGAATTCCCTCCCTCTGCAGGATGGGCCCAGGGAAAAAAATCCCAGCAAAGCAATACACCGTTCTTGCTCTTCCCAGAATGTGATTTCAGGAGAGGGAGCCTAATGCAGCAATAAAGGTTCAAGCATTCTTGTACATCCCTGATTCTCGGCACCCAGCTTTGTATTCCCACCCTACACCAAGTTAAACCATTCCTTAGGATTTTTTTTCCAAATTTTTTTTTAAAAGCAGAACAAAGCCCCAGTTCCTTTCACTCAGCAGCCACACAACAAGTTGTGCCAGCACAGATGACAGGACAGCTTGTGATCAAGCAGAAAAGAACAACCAAGGCAGCAGAAATGCCACTGAAGAGTCTTACGAATTGGCAGCCAGAGGTTCCTAAATTCCTAATACTCCAACAACTTAATTTTCCTTCCTTTTTTCTTTACATTTTACTGCCTGGCTCCAGCAAAGATCTTTCTTTCTAATCTAGGGATTATTTTGGCTTCATCTCAGAAGATCTGCAACGTAAACGCACATCAGAATACACCACACATCTATTAATCAGGATGCTGGTTTAGCCTAGATAATTAGAAATCTGAGCCCTTCAAAGAAGGTGCAGCCTAATTTCATCTCAAAATCTGCAGCTTAATTGCAATATAAGGTCTTAGCCCAGTTTTAAAAGACAACCAAATAATAAATTACAATATACATATAGGCAATGCAGGAAGTATTCTAGGGCTATCTTGAGACTGTAATAAAAGATACGTGTTTTCTACAACTGATATATATAGCAGATTACGAGGATGAGGGTTAAATATTTGATATCCACAGGAACTTACTTCTGGCATGCTTTCCATGAAGACAGCCTTTAAAGAATGCATGTGTGCTGTGGTATTACCAACAAGAATCAAGAATACTGAAGAAAATTATTTTTTTGCCAGTAAACTGTTATTTAAAGAGTATTTAACCCTCAGCAGCACATCTGAGTGTTCACTGAAGCCGATTCTAGAGCAACCTGGCTCAGACCTTCATCGACCCTTGCCATATGTTCTTTGATTAGATACACTCTTGTAGCAATATGTTAATTGCAATTAACATAATATAGTCATTGTTCTGGAACACATTTATCCGGTGGCCTGAGGTGATCTCAGTCCGCACTAATGATGAGCCCATCAGTTCAGGAAGAAATTCTGCTTACCTTTGCTGTCCAACAGCCAGAGATGGCCAAAACAACATCCCCTTCACTCTGCCCATTTAAACAACAGGCAGGGAACTACACAACTTTCCCCCGCTAAATAGCTTTTAAATTCAGGACCATCTAACCTTCTCATGCCAAAAAAGCCTGTTAGCGCACCTCTGAGTACGTAGGCAAAGGCAGGTTAACCCCTGGGCAGATTTGCTTCCTGCTTCTCATCTCCTTAAAACCAAAAGAAAACCAAACCCCACCACATTTCACAACATCTTTCAGAGAAAACAAGATCCAGTGGTGGACCTTTTCCTAGACTGACGCAGCTCTGAAAAGGGCTCTAACACAGAGCTGGGGTCCTGCCTCTATTACTTTAGCTGCAAACTGAAAAATTCTTTTTATTTTGGTAAGATTAGTGCCTCTGAAATACGGCCTTACAAGAATCATTGCTTAGCTTCCCCAACTGAAATGAAATAGGATAATCAAACTTTCACATATAAAATTAGCATGATTAAATACCTACATACTACTGAGGTACCCGACTACTCTAAAATACATATTGTGGAAGAGCTAGTAGCATTGAGAAGCATTTTTAACCTCATCTGAATGTAAAACATGCAAGTTAACACCGGATGATTTACTAAAGCAAAAACTGAACAAGAAATTTTCGCTGATGCAATCTTACCCTCATTGCTTCTGCTGTAACAGATAATTTGCCATTGGCAGCACGAGCAATGAATGATTGCTGCACTCCACTACACCATGCAGAAGCTTATTAAAAAACAAGGAAGTATGATAATGTATTTCTATTAAGAATTCACGCTTCCTGTTCTCCTAACCCCTTTCAGGATGCTCTTCAAATTCCACAGTTTTCATCTTAGACAAAAGATGAAAACTGGAATCTGAACATCCATGTGTCAGAAGAGTTCTAATTAATTTCAACAGTGTTTCTAGAGTCAAAATTTCTCAGAAATCGAATGAATGAATGATCTTTAATTAAGCACTCCCAGACAGTTTGTGTGTATCAGTGTTCCAAGAACAAGGCATTCAAAGACAACCTGCAGGGAGCACAGGACTCCTGCACCTAGTGGCTGCAAGCATCTACTGCCCTGTCGTGAAGAATATGCTTCCCTTTTTTAAAATCAAACAAACAAAAACCCCTAAAAAACAGCAAAGACTACAGTGGACAATTATTATTGCAAAGCCTACCCTCTTTGGACAAACTGAAGCAGAATTTGAAGAATACTTATCTTGGTTAATCAGTTTGCCTCAGCTGCTTGAGAACCAGTAATTAGGCTCAAATATTGCTTGGATGAAAGGATCATAACATGTTTCAATGGTGTTAAGTCTGAAACATAACACTATCATACAAAGAACAGTAGGACAGCATAGCGATGAAGTGAAAACCAAGTATTTTTGGTTACGTGTTTTTCTGTTCATTAGTTGGTTTTGGTGACATGGGGGGTGTACAAGCACGTCTCCTCTGTGGACGCTCCCATGGGCAAAACCCACGCTTAAACGAGCCACACAGGCAGCTTTTCAGTGCTGGACTTGCAGGAACATGTCTACAATCTGTGTCTGCAGTTGCCATTTCTCTGGCTAGTCCAGGATGACAGCGCGAGCGGTGAAAGCTACTGGACTCTGAACTCACCGACCCGAGCAAAGCCCAGGGCAGCCGTAACTCCTCACCGCGGTGCCGCTCCACGAGCAACTGCTCACTTTTATGGCCACTGCTTATTTCAGGAATGCACGGTAAGGCAAGAAATGACAAATACTGTAGGTACAGACTCTGCAAAAAGCCTTCCAAAGAAATTTCCTCGCAGACAAACAAGAGAAATGCTAGAAACAATGAAGAAATTAAGAGCAGCAGGAAAAAAAAAAAAATCATAAAATTTGGCTTACTTCTCTATTAAATCCAGTGTGACTCCTGGCACCAGTCTGACACTCTTCTGCATACAGAACCTAGGGAGAAGAGAATAAAAATAAAACATACTAATTGAATACTTAATGACAAGGAAAGAATATGGAAGGAGGTTTCCTTATTACAGTGCTTCTGCTTTTAAAATGGTGTTTGGGTAGAAAACTTTGCCACAGCATAATAAGAATCAAACAAGGCCCTCAATATTTGTCACACTCATGATTATGCGGCGATTTCCATCGTCAGGTGTCAAAACCGGGTATTGTAACTGTCACAGTGACGAGTTTCCCCACACACAGCAGGGGGGAAAAGGGCTCGCAGTCATCCAGCACGGTCTCTCGGGAGGAGCAAGACGACACGAGAGCCGAGGAGGTTTATGCTTCTGGAATAATGATTAGTGCTGGCTGGGCTTCCCTGAAGAGATTTGGCACTGCAGGCAGGAAAGTGAGAAAGGGAGGGAACGAGAGGGATGCATCAAGTTCAAACACCTCAGTTATTTAATTAAAAAAAATGCTGACTCCATTTCCTCAGCATTACAAATACTACCGGCCCTGGAAAACGCAGCTAGCACTACCACTCGCCATGCCTAGAAAATCCCAGGAGTTGCTAAACCCAAGCGAGTGTGGGAAGACAACACGACTGCCGGCGCATTTCCAAGCACTTGACTCCTTCCTCCAAAACTCTTGGATACGCTTTGTGCCCAGAGGACAGAAGTGGGAAACAATATATCTGGGAAAAAAACCCAGCAAATTCAACTTGAGAAATTACTTCCTCCGTGGTATCCCTACCTTCCCAGCCCACCAGAAATCCACTCACTGTTGTTTAATGAAGAATTTACCCATCAGTGTAACATAAGTTGATATTTAACCCCTACGCTTCACTCCGCGCAGGAACAGAAAGCTCTGCGGGCAGTGAGGTACCGGGAGGGCTCGGCTGCCCAGGAAACCCACCTCCCGCACCCCGCGGCAGCCGGAGCTGCCTCAGCAGCAGCCCCTCCTTTCACCAGAGCCACGACATCCACATCCAAAAGGCTCTTCCCAGGTAAAGGAGAGAACAATTACTTCTTTAAAAACAAGATGTGCAGAGCCCATTTCTGAAATCTTGAGGACCCTCCAGTTTTCTTGTGGCATCCCCTGCTTGCAGGATACCCATTACTGCCAAGAACAGGGATGGGGTCTGAAAATCTAAGTGGTCTCCAGGCTGCTTTTCCGATGCGTGTGCCATCCATCATAAAAAAAAAAAAAAACAGTCATAAAGCTATCTATGAACACTACAGTGGGATCCCTATACAATCTGCTAAAATATAAAAATCTTACAGCACTGCTTTGTAGAACCACACAGGGAAATACCCTTCCGAAACAAAAACTGCAGGCAGAATTCAGCACGGCAGAATTAGGTCATTGGAATCAGGCTGGAGTCTCCCCACAGACTAAGGATGCCAGAAAGACTTTCCACCGCCGCTGCTCAATGCCTCTACATTACGACACGTCTGGAAGAGGACGTAACAGAGCCAGCACAACTCTGGCTGTTACACGTTTGCTTTTCTACACAGAAAAGCGAGTCCCCACCTATCACCACGTCACACAGTATTTTGTATTTACTTCGGAAGCCTCTCACCCGGGCCGTGATTTGACCGAACCTCACCCGTCCAGCAACGTTTTACAGGCTCACAGGTTATAACAGGGCAGCACTGCACGCTGTTACAACGACACAACGTCAGACAAGGATGAGCATCCTCACCCTGCCCAGCACGGCCAGTCCGCTCCAGGCCAGGCGGCAAGAGCCCGGGAATCGGCGCGCGGGCTCTCGCCGGGCCGCGCCACCGGGCAAACCCATACCTTAGCCTCCCTTTTGCGAGGGTTTCTCCTAAGCGCCAGGCTTCTGACTCGAGCGTGTCGGGTTGGAAGCAGAGAGCCTGTCCCACACGCGCAGGCTTCCAGGAGACGCAACGGGGAAACGCCGCTGCGCCAAGCCTCCCCTGCGGCGGCAGGACGGGCACAGCTCCGAGGGGCCGCTCCAGGCCGCTGTTCGCACATCCAAAGGCGTTCTGCCGCCGCCGCTCCCCGCTCCCTCGGGGAGCTGCTAGGATTGCACTGTGCGCGACACGTAAATAAGCTTAGATCTCAGTTACTTCATTCGGGCTCGTGGCTCCTCAAAGATGACAAAAGAAAACCAGGTTGCATTTGACTAGTGAAAGGGCAGCCCTTCGGCCCTGACCATGGCTCTGTCTGATACTCACCGGCACGGGAGTAAAGCAGCAACGCTTCCGCTTTTGTATATACTGGGCCTGCTACCAGCACCCGCAACGCCCTGAGCATTTTGAAAAAGATTAGTCCACTAAAACCCCGCTTAACCGGTAGCACACTATCTGCATTTCCTCTCTAACGACCACTCCTTGCCAAGAAAATGTACTCGTAAACAAAATGTTCCTCATCCTGTATCTGCAACCCTCGTTCATCACTCCAAGGCTCTAAATGTGATGTCTCAAGCGATAGCTGGTGTCATCATCACAACATCAGGCAAGATATGTTAAAGCTGCACGTAAACATACCAGTAAGTGCCAGGCAATAAAGAAGAAAACCAGAAATACACATAACAACGCTCAGCTGGGTTCTGCTCAGGTATGACAGGAATATTTTGAAATTCAATTTAGTTTCTCTAATTAAATTTGGGACAGAGGATCAGTTCAGTTAACCCCTAAATTTTCAAGGAGAAATGCAAAATAAATATACTGGGGGGGGGGAACCACCAACCAACAAAAACCTCCAAACCCACACTTCGAATGTTTATTTTAATTGACCCACAACTGTCACAGGTCAAGCTCTCTTTTCCATGCGCTTACAAGCTTGCTATATTTGGATTCTGATGTACAAACTGTATCTCTGAAATTCCTGAGTCTGAGCAGTTCCCAAACTTTTTGTTTCTTTTTGGTTTGGGGGTTTTCCAGCACTTTTCAGGAGCCCTATTACTCTTGTAAGTGGGAATTCAGGGTTCAAGGCTGTAGGGTCCTTAAGAAAATTTAGACAAGGACAGCCTTCTCACTGATGTGTAAAACTGAAAATATAATTGCAGCTTCTTTATGTCTTAAGGGACTGATGATAACATAAGCATATGATGCAGCACTGATCACGGCTTCCGATAGCTGCCTTTTGCGCGAGCCACAGAGACCCGCGCAGAACAGCGCACCAAACACGTACTAGTCTCTGCCTGTTTCTACAACACCTGCGTCCACTTCCCGATTCCTCCCTATCAGTCAAGACCAACGATCCTTTCGGCTCATCTTTAAGCATGCCTCATATATACTTATATATAGTTACAACCTGTATTTGGAATACGTCAGCTCACAACAGTCACTGCGTATGAAGACAATCGGTATCAAGTTAGCCAGTACTCACACACCAGGTTCCTGGGCTTGTCAGACTGTCGTGAAGAGTTTCACGCACCACATTCGAACGGCACGACTGACCTGTGTTTCTCTTACCAGCATCATTTTTTCTTCCCCTGAAACTAGACTGAAGTGGGTGCAGCTGCCACCCCATTTGATAAGGGATTTTGTCCATCAGTTGTTTACTTACAATACAGAGCACAAAATGGGATGTATAGGAATTTATTCATCAAACTTTTATTTGCCCATAAATTCAGTATATGAAACGTCATTAGCCTGTCAGTCCAGAATTGCAAAAATGTTTTATTTCAAAAGCAATTCTGCAGGGTTCTGGATCCGCCTTAGTAAAAGGGCTAGACTGAAGTAAAAGAGAACTTTTAATGGCAAAGGTTTACATCTTCATTTTTGGTTAACTGCCTGCTTTAGGACACCAACATACGGTTTGCATCAAACAGCTGGAATGCAGGAGGAGGGTCCGGCTTTGCAACTATTGTGTTTAACAGCAGTGAATAACAATGCTCCGCAAGCAAGCGCTTATTACGTACAGGACTTGCATGGCTAAAAACACAACCATAATAATGCCAGTCAATAGGGAATACACAAGGAGCATCACCGTCATCAGAGACTAGGGGAGACATTTTTCTGTGTGGATTACATGCAGTATGAAACGCTTTACTATCCGGGCGTTCGCCTGGCATCTACCAGCATCAGCCCCAAGAACAGCGGAGGTTAATAGTTTTAAATCCTTCCTCTGAGCTGCATTTTTACAAACTCGTTTTCTGTCACACACATACCAGACACAACTCTGAGAATCTCTCATGCTTATGCTTGAGAGCCTGCCCGGATCACCCCCTCAGCCACGCTCCCATGGAGATGAAGTAACATCGGCTGGACGGCCGAGCCCAGAGAGTTGTGAA
>NW_010562935.1:0-666 GCF_000687285.1 Phaethon lepturus
AGGCAGGGCCCCTCTAGTCCTGGTCATAGAAGTCGCTACTCTCTTGTAAATACAAACTGGAAGTCCCTTCATTAAAATCAGGAGTAAGATCAGCCCTTCTGTTCTTTCTGGGGAGCTGCCCACTGTAGTTTCCTGGAAAGCAGCAGTTTTCCTGGAAGAACCCCCTTTTGTGATTGTTTTTACTTGCAACTCACGTACCTCTGCCTCTAGGGTTGAGGTAGATTTTCCATCCCACTTCCTCATGTCCTCTCCGTGGTCACGCAGATAGAACCACAGGGTGGCATGTGGTGCATACCCAATATATACTCTCTCTTGAGCAGAGGAATGCTTACTCCTAATTGCTGAGATACTGGTCTGTACAGGTGGGGAGTAGGATCTATCCTCCTTGAGTTACTGGACCAGTTTCTCCACAGCCGAGATGAGGGAGGAGCAGAGGCTTTCTTCATTTTACTGACAGTTGGTAATTCCCAGGGTCCTCCTTGCTCCCCTTTTCTAAAGATGGGTGCAATGTTTCCCTTTTTCCAGTCTCCAGGGACTTCACCTGACTGCCAGGACTTTTCAAATATCATGGAGAGTGGCTTTGCAATGACATCAGCCAATTCCCTCAGGACTCTGGGATGCATCTCATCAGGTCCCATAGACTGGGACCATGTTCAGGTTCCTCCG
>NW_010562935.1:905-1596 GCF_000687285.1 Phaethon lepturus
TGCCCCCATTATCCCAGCATCGGAGCAGCCAGGTGTCAATGTGCTCAGCTGGACGACGGCTGAAATCTTATCGCATATCTGGCAGTTCACTCAGGGATAGAGATCGGGTAGTTACCGCCTTGTTTATGAGTTCTTCCTCTTCTTCCTCCTGTTCTCATGATGGCCCTGCTTCAGAGTAGTCTGCCTCATCCATTTCTTCCTCCTGCTCCCTCTTAGAAGAAGCATCTTTATCACTTATTAAACAAGCTGACTTCTGCTTCCAATATTTCTTCTTTTGTACAGGGGCAACTGATACCAGCACAGGTTGCTTCTCTGGTTCAGCTGCAGTACCTGTTGCCGGGGCTGGAGTATCCTCAGTGCCTGTCGTCAGTGTTGGAATAGCCACAGTGCCTTTGTTGTCAGATCCAGGGACCTTCTTTTCCCCTGAGGTTATTGAATAGTGTTGAACAGGGCTTGGTAGGCATAGGCCAGGCCCCAGCATGTTGCAGTGATTTGTGTGTCTCTGGAATTGCCAGGGTGACAGCATACTTTTTCCAAATATTTTAGTAGTTGTTCAGGATTCTGCACTGTTCAGGGGTCAAGTTCCAAAACACTGGAGGTGCCCACTGTCCTAGGTACTTGCCCATACAATCCCACACAATGTACCACTTATAACTGTCAAGCCTTGGGGTAGATCTCTGGGTGATATTCT
>NW_010562936.1:0-9265 GCF_000687285.1 Phaethon lepturus
GGGGGCAGAGAGGCGGTGGGGGCCTGGGAGTCCGTGCACTGTCCGTTATTCCCAAAATGTCCTGGTTGTCTATGGGATACTTACCTGGGTCTTGAGGCTCTTGTCCCTATGAAGATGGCTACTGAAGGCACACTGGCCAAGCCTGCCCTATGGCACCAGTCATTCCTGACAGCCGGTTATGAGTGAAGGAGCTGCTGCTGTCTACTTTCAAGAAGAAGAAGAAAAAAAGAATAAAAAAGATACTGGGGAAACCAAAACTGGTACATGGAGAAACGAGATTTTTTTTTTTCCCTGAGGCAAACCAAAAATAGCTAAAACATAAGATGCTTGAGAACTTTTTATTGTCAAAATATAGTATCTGGAGACTTTCACCTTCTTAACACACTGATCCAGAAGATAGACAGGTGGGGAGCAGGACATAATTAGGACCTTAGAAAGAGTGGCTGGTGAAATAAGATCAACTTGGACATAGCTTTGCTCTGAAGCTCAACAACAGGCTGTACCAGTTGAGAGTATCCTGCAGGGTCCACTGTTCAGGAAGGTTTTAAAATGTATCTTTGGCAAAAATCTTCCATCAGAATCTCCTTTATCACACATAATGATAAAAGCACTGTTGTGGTGAAATGACTTTTGGTTTGACCAGCTGACATTTAGGAGTTCGCTGTGAGACATTTTTCAAAACCATCACAACAAGCGCATTTCAAAATAAGACTGTGCTTGATTATTACTGCTCTTTATTAGAGAATCTTGTACTATGAAAAGAGTGATAAGACTATAAATCTTGAGAAGTAATCAAGCACTTACCTGACATAGATGTTCTTTTTTTTTCTTCTTTTGTGGGAAAAATAGAGAGATCGCGTCTTGAAGATGTACTCACACCACAAATGTGCAAAGACAAAAAACCACATTGCTGGGAAGAAGAAAACACTCCTTACCTTCCTTCTGCTGTCAACAGTATCGGAGCTACATTCTCTGCCAGGTTTTATCCCATGATGTCCATGATCAGACCACAGACCTTCATGTAGCAGAAAAACCTTTCCACTGCCCATATTCCTTCAAACAAATTTTCATCTCGTGCTTGTAGGTGGATGTGGGGCAGCCCCCCGGGAGGCTGGCAGGCAGCGTGCGGGCAGCAGCCTGCCTGTGCTGGAGCACCGGGGAAGCAAGGCACGAGCTATTTTCCAGCACAGCAAAACACCGGGAAACACAGCATGGAGGGAAAGGAGAAATCGGGAGGACTCTGCAATCCAGCCTGTTCTCTTTGCTCTTCTTTTCCATTGAAAACAGTGTCTTTTTTGCTCACAGGTCAAAAACAATTCACCTCTGTCACCCCGCTCCTTTAAGGGCTGCAATGCACAACCAGAGACAGCGAAGCAAAACGAAGCCTGCAAAGATCTGAACAGCTTCAGCCCAGCACCGAGCACCCCGACGCCAGCAAGTGAGGCCGTTCGGATGGTGTAAGAGCTCAGGGCAATGGGGCTGGTTATCCTCGTCGATAAACGGTATTATCCTCATCAATAAACAGTATTTTAATCCTCTTTCCTTCCTTGTTGGAGTTATGCCTTGCCATGGACCAGTTTTCCCGACTTCAGCCACCTAAGGGTGAAGCTGGCTTTGAACCCCAACAGAAAGCACACAGATGTAGCGGAAAAGAGCTTTCTACTACAAGTATGAAAACACTTCGAAAAAAACACCTGTCCTGTAGCTGGTGCTTCATGGAGAACGGTAACACTTTTGTCTTTCCCTTCTAAAGCCACAGAGTTGCTACGATGCCGATTCCCACTCTCTTCATGTGACAGCGCAAACATAAAACAAGACTGTTAACAGCTTGGGCAATGTTGCATAAGGAACAAATTATTCCTTTAAATTTCAGGGGGGAAAACAGCTCAGTAGTGAAAAATGTACTATCTGTACTACAAAATTTAACTGAGGATCTCAAAACATATTCAGGGACTTGGCATAAGCCTCAGAGATGTCAGCAGGCTCTACGTTCCCCACACTCACAACAGAAAAACACCCTCATGAACAGGGCCAGTAAACAACTCAAAGCAAAGCGGCATTTTTATTCAACCAAGGCTCTCGTTACACAGAAAAGTGAATTCTTATGCTGATCCACATACACACTTTTCTGAACAGCTTGCTGTGGTTGGTGGTTTTTTTTTTAAATACACAGTACAAAGGTCTTTAGCTTCCTCTTCTTGCTCATGATTACAAAACATTAATCTTTGTCAGTCACCTTTGTATAAGGTTTACGCTTTCTGACACCAGAGCACACTGACACAATGCCACTTTCTGGGGAACCGGCAGCTTGAGCCGGCTCTGAAATCATGACATAAATCTAATAAATCCCTAAAATTACACCAGCCCTGTTTGGGTATAACTGAGTCCTGAAGAAGATCCTATGATTTTTAGGCAGCAGTCTCACACCGTCACAGCAGTGGTTCAAAGGTACTGCAGACCAAGCCCCCTTTTCTTCGCTGGCTGTGTCTGTCTTGCCTAGTTCCTCCTTGAAGTGAAGTTTCTTCTGCTTGCTCTCCATTTCAAAAGGAAATGCAGGGAAACATCTGAAGAAAATCCAGCTCAGACATTGCTATGTTTTATGCATAGGAAATGTTTATAAAAGTTGACCCTGAGAATGCATTTTTAATAGCAATGATTTTAAAAGGGAAAAAAAAAGAGTTCTTGTCTTTCTGATTTAACCCATCTATACTGAGATGTGAAATAATTTCACCCTGCTAAGATCCAAGCTCATTTCACCGTCATTGTAGACATCTAATTTAAGAGCAAAGTCACCCAGGCTTCCCTCTATAATTAACAGCAAAAGACTGATGACCTGAATCGTTCTGTTAAAATCCCTAAAATTTGTCTCAACCTCCCTGCTGATTTAAGAACTTCATCTAAAGTCTTAAAGTCAGGTGAGAAGACATTCAAATTAAAAAGAAATTACAATAAACCCCAAAGAACAAAAAGCATCCCAGAAACCTAGAACAGGAGATTAGGTCTGCTTTGAAAATACAAAAGCCAGATGGCTACTCAAGGTCCACAAAATATTTAATGCCTATGCATTAAAGTATGTTAAAGAATTGAATTGGTTTTACAGTTTAATGAAGCAGATGGGCAGAGCATGTGCTGTCTTCTATGCACAAGAGCCCAATCAAAGCAAAACACCATCCCTTCTGATGTCCGCATGCTGGTAAACTCAAGGGATTAATAACAACGCAGTCAGAGCGGTCCTGTTTTGCTTCAAAGAAATTTGTAAACGCAGACTGATTTTACCGATTTGATGCTCATCTGATAAATAGCACTAGAAATACAGAAAACACATGTTTCAAAGTTGTATTTTCAAGCAATTGTTTGAAAAGGCTTCGTCACAGTGGCATGAAAATTGGTTACTGTCTACTGGTTTGTAATCGTTTCTGCCTTAGAGTGGTTTTCAGGAGCCCAAGTACTCCAGGCTGGACGTTGTGAGCATTTGGCATTTCTGAATGCTGATCAGTCACGTTCCACTCCAGAGAAATGAGGTTGCAAAATCAATCTGTGACTTCCTTCTCAGGTCTGCCAGCGCCTGGGAGAGGTGACACGGCACTTCGGCATCTGCTGCTCCCAACAGCGGCAAATCATCGCATTCACACCCAGAAACAGGCGGAGTGAGAAACCGCCGTGCCAGCAACACGGTGGTGACCGGTAACATACTGACACCCCCACAGCACGCTACCGAAATTACCAGGCGCTGACGCCGCGGCACCTGGGACGCTACACTTCTGCTGCGCTGCCCCGGCTTGCGCGTGCTGCTGCCGCCGCGCGTCCATCCGTCCGTCCTGCCCCGGCCTTTTCCATGACGACGGTTCGAAGCGCACGCGGTCCAGAGGAGAGCGGCATTGCTGGGTGCTGGTACGACTCCAACTTCGTGGGACCGGAGACGCTTTCCCTCCATGCCGGTCTGCACCACGGCGCACAGCCAGTGGCCCCCACACACCCCACCCCTCGTCCAGCATTTACAGCTATCAACGCGTTGTCTAAAATCTCCCATTATAACAACATAAAAATACCACAAACTGTTACAATAACTTTCTTTTGACCTCGCGGTTGTATCACGACCCACTCCTGTACGCTGCTGCAGGAGCCCTTCACGCTGGCCAGCAGCAAGGGAGCATGAGGCAGATGACACCCGGATAGCGGGTGGGTTTATTACATAAGATTTCTGAACAAGGAAATGGGATTTGGAGCTTTAGCTTAATGTTCAGGGACTGGGTGACTGGATTAAAGCTTTTTAATCACTGCTCTGTTACTCCTTTCAAGATTGGTTTACCCTGCGGAGGAGACGGGGTGTTGCTTAGAGGAAAGGGTTATTTGCACTAAGCTACACCGCTTAGAGTCGAGGGTTAATATGGATCATATCCAGCTTTGCCAGTTCAATATCTTGTAAGAATGGAGAAGCTTCTGTAAGGCTGGTTTCTTCAAAGCCGTAGCACAGTGAATTAGAATACGGCTATTCTCTGCGCAGCAGGGCTACTTGTAGCTTCATTAATTTCTAAGAAAAATATCAATAAAATCTCCAGCTGAATTTACATGGCACATATCCCAAGATGAAGACTTAAGTAAGTCTCAACAGAAACAGCTACATGTTTATGAGCACTTCTAGTGGGAAGCCCTGATATTTAGAGGAAAACAACAACGTTTTATATTTTCAAAGCACCTATCATTGTAGCATTTCAAACTGCTTCACAAATGTGAACTACTCAAAATGTACACGGTCCTGGGAAGCAGGTACTGTTACATCCAATTACAGCTTGGTTTAGTGTCACAAATGATTTGGTGGCTCCAAACTTCCAAACTCAACTGTAAGCAGCAGGACATCTTCCAAGGACGTGAGTGTATTTTGAAAGGAAAAAGAGTAACAATCAGGAGGGGAAGGGCAGACAATAGCTTTCATACATGTTAGGTATCATAAATCCTGGTCAGTGGCAAAACGATTAAACTCAGAATAAACCATACTGCTTCTTCCAGAAATTATGTTTAGAATCTGGTGAGGCCGCAGCTTGAGCACTGTGTTCAGGTTTGGGCCCCTCACTACAAGAAGGACGTTGAGGTGCTGGAGCGTGTCCAGAGAAGGGCGACGAAGCTGGTGAGGGGTCTGGAGCACAACTCTTACGAGGAGCGGCTGAGGGAGCTGGGGTTGTTCAGTCTGGAGAAGAGGAGGCTGAGAGGAGACCTTATCGCTCTCTACAACTACCTGAAAGGGGGTTGTGGCGACGAGGGTGTTGGCCTCTTCTCCCAACTAACTAGTGATAGGATGAGAGGAAATGGCCTCAAGTTGCACCAGGGGAGGTTGAGATTCGATATTAGGAAAAATTTCTTCACTGAGAGGGTGGTCAGGCATTGGAACAGGCTGCCCAGGGAGGTGGTGGAGTCGCCATCTCTGGAAGTGTTCAAAAAACGTGTGGATGTGGTGCTTCAGGACATGGTTTAGGGGACATGGTGGCGCTGGATTAATGGTTGGACTTGATGATCTTGAAGGTCCTTTCCAACCTTAGTGATTCTGTGATTCTGTGATTCTGTGACTGATGAGGGGCACACACCCAAAAAGGAGGAGAGAAAGTCAGTGTTACAGCTGTGAAATGGGATGAATGCACTCACAATCCTTGCCAGCAGTGATAGCTGGTTTATCTTCCAATGACTGTTTCCAGAGGCTTTTTGCAGCCTCCAGCTTCAGCGGCTCATGCTCAGGCTCCCCACCCTCAAAGTTTTGGGACACTACAGGAAAGCAGGACCACAACAACTCAACACCTGCCATGGTCCAAACGGCAAGAACTTACACCGGGGTTCAAGACACCAACGGTGGGTAGAGGGTGAACTCTCCAAGTCAGTAGATACAATCAATCATAACACAGATTGCAGTAGATAAATATAAGTTAGCACTATATGGTATGTTAAAGATACTCATTTAAATTCACTCCTTACCTGCATAAAATTATTAATAGTCACCAAAAGTCCTTGAGCAAGACAGGTCACCATGAAAATTATCCTGAAGTTCTAGTTAAAGGTTTCCAGACAAGCCACACTGATACCCTGCAGCTACTTCTTTTTCCCAATATACAAACTTACTGCCTCTTTTTCCAATTTGATGGGACTGTTTGCCAATATTCTGTTCCTGTGGTGATTTTTTAAAATGTAATCACTTCAAGAGAATGAAATACTCTTCCCTCCGTAGTCTCCCTCAGTATGGAAAGACACTGTTCCCATTTCAGAGTCAGTCAATGCAAGCTGCTGGTAGGCTTGTCAGACCACAGCAATTCACTTCCATTTTATAAAAACTGAAAATGGGGGTAACAGTATTATCTTTCATCCTCCTGATACTTATCCTATCTATTTAGATTTCAGAAAAATGCTTTTGTTTCCCCTGATGTTAGAATAGCAATCCAATCTTGGATGAGGATTGAAGCCTTGTCACAATATAAATAAAACTTTCAGAAACGCTGATCAACCATCTGCTCTCTCAGAATTAAACTGGAACTGTTGAAGTACAAAACCACAGAGATGAAGCTGAAGAACAGAGCCCTCAAAAAAACAGCGGCTGCTTTGAAGAGAAATAACGGAAAGTCCTACAACAATGTACAAAAATCTTTCATTGTTCAATAAAAAAGATGGGCTATTTCAACAACTTTGACAGATTCGGAGCTGTGTGCCTCTGTACCAAAAGCCCTGGTTCAGAGATCCATAAAGGAATGGGTTTTTCTTGGTGAAAACAACTCACCCTCACCCAGATTAACCTCCTGGCAGCCTCCAAATCCTGTTTTTACTTAGAAGTTTTATACTCGAGGTGAACTTCTGGAGAGACTTAAATTTCATGCTTCGCCAACATCAGAGAACACTGCATCCTGAATGTGATGCCTTTGGGCAGTATCTTAAAAGCTAACTAACTTCTGATTTTTCCCAAGTGGTGTTAAGTCTTGATAACAGGGAGTTGTTTTCAAACACTTCAAGGTGAGGTACAGACACCTCTAAGTCTCAGAAGAAAACTGTAACATGATCAGAAAGTAGATGTATTTTCCATTAAGTATTACTTAAAAACTTAATCTGTAAATGCATGAAGGGCTCAGATGATAATGGGTAAGGAATTTTCTGATAGCAAAAAGAGTAACAGGGACAGGGACAGCCAGGAAATACAGCACAAAAGAGAGAAATAAAACAGAAAGCGCTTTTGTGGTGTCACTGGTTCATCAAGGTGGATTTGCAAGAGACTTCATATGGAAAATACCTTCATAACATGAAAAGATTATCTCCGTCACTACCTTCCTTTTCTCCGATGTAACCTGATCAAAAAAACTTTTCTGCAAGGTAGGACAGAACCATTCAAAAGGCAGAGTATTTTCCCATGTGGAAAAATCTATTAATATCATCTGGAAGTTTCCATCCCAGCGGAAGGAAAACGTGAAACCTTTGCTGGTTAAGAAACAGCTATTACTGCGTTTTCTACAGGACTGGTGGCAACTGATCAAGTCCCTCAAGATATTTCACAGAGCTCACTAGTTTACTTGACAAGGTTTGCAAATCCCTCAAATACCCATGAAATTTTAAGGATTTACGCTCTTCACACATCTCTCTCCAACAATTAGGGCTCTTAATTCCAGCCTGAAATGATGCATCACATATTGTAAGCTCTGCACAGATTATTCGTGGGTAACGCTTGCCTGGTGACTTTGCTTTTCGCAGAAAGGCTTAGGAGATGCACCGCACCGCACGCTGTGCGAGAGAGACACGGTGGGGGAATCACAGGCAGAGGGGTGAGCTCTCATAATGCATCACACAGGCTGACGAGTACAGAAGTGAGAACACCAGACATACTGCAGGACAAAGCATAATGCATGTATTTATACAAAACATACAAAAATGATGGGCAAGTATCGATCAGAACTACGAGTTTTTAGGGGAACTGAAACAAGCCTGACTTGTCTGGGGAGAAAACAGTGCTGCAGAGCTCCACAGCGAAGCCGAAGGCGGCACACCACGTCTGTCGGTGCGCTTCAAAACGTACCTCCAGATCTCCACCGTGACCAAGGAACACCACCAGGAGAGTATAAACCCCCAGCATTACTAGGGCAGTAGCCCTTACAAAAGCACCCAAGAAAGCAGACCCAGAATAATTAAGTGGTATTTGGACAGGTAGGCTATCTCACATTCACCCAGCGTGTGGTGGATATTCTAAATTTGTATACTGGGTGTTTCTTTGTTGTTTTTCCTGATAGGAGAGAGAACAAGGAGAGGAAATTGGAACTTGAGAAGTTTCCACAGCAGTACTGCTAAATCCCACCGTGATCTGCACATGTGCATGTGGATAGATGCATGAGTCTCCAGACACCGCAGGCGTTCAGTAAAAATACAGCAATCGTAACAGGAGAGAGGGAAGGGGAAAAAAGTTACTCGTGTTGGAGGAACCCAAGATGAAAGGGAGATAAAGCTCACGCCAGCACCCATGGCTAGAGAGCTGTACAAAGCCATCAGGCTCCCTCTCCGCACAGGCTTCCCAGTCCAGCACAGTCACTTCATGTCATCTCCAGCTGGGAAGGCCAAGCCGTCCTGGCTTGCTGTCCTATTTCAGAAGGTCACAGTGCTGTCGGTGTGGTGCCTCTCCCCGTCAGACCTTGCCTTCTGCCCGCTCCTCATCCCAGCCAGTCTTTCCTGTCCTCTGTGATCCAGCTTCAGAATAACTATGAACTGCCCAAATGTGCCGAAGAGCCCTTCTGCATTTACTCCACCGCAAGCTGTTGTCAATTTTATCATTTGGAGCTGAGAGTGTAGTTCCTAAAATGCAAGGACTTGCTTCCCCCACAAAAAATAAAGTTTTATACATTGCACAGCCTGGAGTCCAACCAACCTCCATGCTAAAACTAAGAATTCAGATTATGTTTACCTGCAGCATATGTGGAACAAGCCAGGCGGAGGCTCGCATTTAACGGCTAGTCATTTGATCCTGGATTTAACTTGATCAGCCACCTAGAACTAAATTATCTCTTTTGAAAACTAAAAATAAATTTCATTTTTTGTTTTGAGGAACTGTCGGTGCTGTAAGCAAGCATTATTGGAAAAGTTAATTACAATCAACAGAAAGTTCCATTTACTGAATGGAAACCTTATGTCCTTAATGAGACAGTAGAAAAGAAAAAAAACCTGCAGATGTATTAGAAACATTGCACGCTACTCAAGCCAGTTACACATACACCGGGCATAAGGAGTATCTTCCCTAAGATACTTCCATACAAGTTCA
>NW_010562936.1:9296-20541 GCF_000687285.1 Phaethon lepturus
CGTTATCTCTGCCGTGACGATGGGGACAGACTTGGCTGACCCAAGTTCAGGATATATGGTCTCTATCAGATGAAGGCATTTCTGATCTCCAGGAAACACAGCACCAGGCAGTCCTGGGCTGCCTGCCCGACCCCATGGGAAGGGGGGAACTCTCGCCCTTCGGAGCAAGGACAAACCCTCGTCCCTCGGATGTATCAGAAGGTGGACCCGCAGGACCACGGCAAGATCCTGCCAGGGAAACCACTGGGAAATACATAGGGCTGCAAAACCTACCGTACAATAAACATTTCCATTTGATGCGATGGCTACCTTCATTTTCAGGTGATCGCACACACCCTATTTCCTTAGGATGACAAAAGAAAACATTTTTGTGTAGCAACTCAGGGAACAATTTTCATCCGACATGAAAATGTTGGCAGTCATCAGTGAGTCAATGCACCTCTCACCGTGCACGCGAGTGCGCACGTCATGCACGCGGGCACCTGCGACAGCGAGGTTTGATTTGCTGTTAAGATTTCAAAGATGACCACTCACTAATTCCTGAACGACAAGTATATGTGTACAAAAGATGAGGTTCCCAATCCAGAGAAAATGGCCAAGTAAAATCTTTAAAGGGCTGACTGAAGGAGTTCACACACTGAAACTCTAAGTGACTGGAAAAAAGAAGGAGGGAAAAAAAAAAAGCAAGCACGAACGAGTTACTGCAGCCCAGAACTCAGCAGAAATGTATGCACAGGTAATTTATGTAATATATGTGTTTCACATTCCTACTGTTCCGCACCACGCTGTAAAACCTGCTGTTACTACATGCTATACTGGCATGTCTATTACTTTCCAACAAGAAAATCATTACTTTGGCCTGCCTCTTGATCTTGTTGAGTTTTGTATAACTCACCTGGCCATTTCAAAAATACAAGCTGAAAAACTGTCTATAAATCAGATACTTGACAGAAAAAGAAGTATTCTGCACTATTTAGCAAAGCCAGGGCTGTACTGCATCAAATTCTACTGCCCACTTTTTAACTGTGCCATCACTTAGGAAAAAATTGCACTAATGTAATGGTTCAATATTCAATATAATGAAGTAAGCTCAACAGTGCTCCACGAGTCACAAAAGAGACATTACCGTCTGTTGTTTGTGAATAAACTTCCCTTTGTCGTGAATTAATCAACCTTCATTTTTAATCTGCATACATAAAACATTAAATGCTAGAAGCTTTAATTACTTTGAAAAACACTTGCTGAATAATTTAACCTCAAAGCACAGTTTTCTCCATACCAAGAACCTCGAGCAAGTCCCCCCAGTAATCGATCAGATAAATCTGAGCGCCTGTGTGGAAACCGTTAACTCATTTTCAATGACTGAACACTACTTGTACAAATAGTTTTAAATACAGGATTTGTCTACTTAATCACCTGCAATGTCAGGAAGAAAGACTCAATATAGCAAAACAACATTTTAGATTTGATCCAGTCTCAAAATCAAGTCCAAATATACCAGATGTAAAGCAACACTTTTCTTGTTGGGAGGAAAATACCTCCCTGAGGTACAGAATAACCAATACACCAAACAGATGGAGTCACTCCACTTGAGCTAGATGGACATTACTCACTTGCACAGCCACACATGTACCTGCTAAAGCCATGAAACAAGCGTCAACGGTTTTTTGGGCCTCCTTTAACTGACCCAACATTGTGCATATTCGCAAAGGAAGACGCACATTAAGTCTCTTTCACTGCAATAGTCCATGCAACAAAAAGAAGAAAAGAATGAAGTATTTTCCTCAAAAACTATACAGCGAGATGCAGTATAATTAAAATTCTCGAGCTGACAGGAGAAAAACAAACAAACAAACAAACAAACAAGAAAGAAGTTCGCATAGTAGAGACAGCCAGATTAGGGTCCTACAACCAGAGTTAACACCAGGTCACGGATGAATACCAACCACATGCAGCAAAAGTGCAGACTTCAAAACCCTTTTTGTAGTCACAGCTGCAGCTTTCAGACCCAAAAGTAAATATACATTAAGTTTTGTCAAGTGCTGCATGGAAATTTTCCTAACAGTAGGATTTCATATTTCAGACTGCAGCTTTTCAGGAAAAGTTCTCTTTAGCTCATACATAAGATAACCTATTATTCCTTTGCTATTACAACAGAGATTTACAATAGCACATAAAAACGGAAGGAGGAACTTTCTATCATTGTCAAGCAGCAGAAGACCATTTTTAGTTCAAATACATCAAAAGGCTGGGAGTTCAAAACTTAACTCAGCATTTCTATTCCAAGGGTTAAATTGCCTCAGTTAAAAAACACGCTACTTATTTCACTTTCTTTTTTTTTTTTTTTTTTTTTTTATTTTATTTTATGCACCTATGGGTTCTGGTTATGATTTCTGCAAGATGGCACACCTGGTCGTAACACAGACAGGCACCTGGAAGGCGCTTCTTACCGTGTCTCTGTTCCCTCCCTTAACTAGTCAAAAGTGAGGGATTTCAGTCTCATCTATCCCTCCTATTTACGTACCTTGTTTTCACCAAGCTCAGCCCAGCCCGTATTTTAGATGGTGGATGTGCTGGCCTCCCTGCTTTTAGTAGAACTCCGCTACAGTAAAAGAGACAATGCCGTTCTTCTCCTTAGGGCAAACGGTTTCCATGTACACGTGAGTATGGCTCATCACTTTCTACTGTACTTGAGTGCACACTCCAAGTACAACGCAGACAGACAGACAGACAGACAAACACAAAAAAGCCAGTTTTTTTGCTGGGTTTTTTTTTGTTGTTGTTGTTTGGGTTTTTGCCTTGTTTTGTGTTTTTTGCTAACAATTTGGTGCGGTGCTCCTCTTGTCCGTGTTACCAGTGCAGGTTCCTACAGATGCTGGAAAGACTCAAACTGACTGGAAAGCAACGCTGAGCACTGGGGCCTCCGTGGCTGCAGACGACTGAAAGGCAGGGGAGCTCTGGACTCCATCCTGCTCAGCTGAGCACAGCTGATGGGATGGTGCTGACAGCAAGAACAGGACGGGAACTTGTAGTCCTTATCTGCTGGGGTTAGACAAACAAGGAATACTAGTTCTACCCTAAACCACAGAATTATTCACATAAAATGCCACCTTGAAGTTCGCCCTGTTAACCACTTTATAGCTAGTCATTGAAAGATATACTGGAACATACCCGGCGTTCAAAAGTATTATTATTTTCAATAAAAGAGTGTTTTCCTAGAATAATGGACGGAGAATGGACAGTACAAGAAAACCAGATTAAACTAATTTTCCTTCCCATCAGTTTATTCTTAATATAGTCTTCTTTCAAGACTTCACAAATTTTCTTCTGTTAGACTCCATGCACAGAAGCAATCTGTACTGGAATTAATGGAAAATCTTGCACGTGGCATCGCCAGGATCAGCCTGCATAGACGGTTTTGAGGGAGGCTGTCAGCAAACTCTGAGGTAATGCCTCAGCAGGAGCAGCACAACCCCGGAGCGGCTCCAGTGACACAGCAGATGTGGCCTTACGCAAGTACGACACTTTGGTAGTAGGAACGACTGCGCCTTAAATGACAACCACAGTGATCATCACTACATTTAATGTTGTTTCCAGCTGCTGTCTTCAGGGCAGAAATCCAGAGCCTTAGCCAACTGCCAACAACGCCGCCTTCCTGCAACTTGTCTGGATTGTGAGCATACTCCTAAATCTAAATATTTGTGGTGTTCCCACGTAAGTACACAAATATCAGCCAGTTTAGACTCACACTAACTACTAACCACTGTCTTACCAACAGACTGCTCCCCGTACGTGAGATGCCTTCTCTTTTACTGCTCGAGAACACTCTAAAAAGGCAATCGAGTTTTCCCAAATGTTAACTAATCTTGAATGCACTGGAGGTATTTTTATCCAACATAGGCAACTGTGACATTTCAAATTCCCAGAGTAAGAACTGGGAATGTAGATATATACCTCAAATCTGCAGACGCTTCTGAAATTGCACCCTTCAAGGACCTACCCAAGTCATACAGAAATTCTGCAATCGGCCAAGAAGAGAACAAGGGCTTTTAATCTCTGATTCCCTAATCTCAATCCTCTTTCAAGTTAGTGGTACTCTTTCAGATACATCCATGTATCTGTGTAGCACTATGGAAAAAATCTTAGTTACAAGAGATTGTATGATCCATAAACCTCCAGCAAGACTTATAAGAATTTTCTTTCCTTGTGTCAATTCTCCCTCCAATACTCAGAATCTGAGCAGTTCTCATAGGCATCTCTCTAGGGAAATTGAGACCTCCTTATCACCTGCAAGCAGGTATTTTGCCAGTGTATTTCCATCTTAACTAGGGAGACAACAAACACTGGTATGTTTGAAAAATGGCAAACAAATACCTCCAGACATATAAAAAAAAAATCCAGTGTTGTAAGAAAAGAGTCTTATAAACAGTTGCATCAACCTACGACCAAGTGAAAAACAGAACAAAACCATAAAATTGCTTTTCAATATATGCACTTATGCATCACTTCTGTGTTTGTTAAAGCAATACATATATTAGCAAAGAGAGGGGAGCAGAACTGGAGAGAGAAACCATTCCTGGAAAGGACCCAATGTCCACAACCTGTGTGTTTCTGGGGGTTACACAGACCAGCTCTAGTTGATCCTGGGGACCAAACACCCATTAGCAGCTGGAGCACCCCAAGTGTGCTCCTGCAACAGATCAGCTTGCTTAATTCCATCCTAAAGGAATCCAGTTCATACTCTGAAAGTGCTCTGGGGTGCAAGCCAAAGCTCAGTAAGCACAATCAGGCTTTGTTGGACTGGTATGTTTTTGATCCAAACTAAGGTGCTACCATGGGTTTACCCAAGAGTCACTGCACTGCAATACCAAAATTTACTGCAGACCAAAGGAACGCCCAAGGGCAAGCTTGCATGCAAACACTCAGAGAATATTATGTCAGTGGAAGTATTTTTTTGCCTACAGATAAGCATGTTCATCATCTCCCACACCCCACTGCAGGGGAGATGGAAGAAGGAAGCCTGACAAAAAGAAATGGAATAGGTAATTAAGAGTAAAGAGAATTACATCTTTGTAAGTTATAGTAGTTTAAAAGATACTAACAGCAGCAGGTATGAACATTTATTTACCTTACACTTTCAATGCATTACTTTGGCACAAACTGTTCTTCCTTTTTAGAGCGAAGAGAAAAAGTCCTTTACTGAAGCACCATTTCATCCCAGGAAAGAAGTGCTATTAAGCCCACTTAGGCTGGCAACTGTGAGATGAACTAAAGCAAAAGCCGGCATTGCATTGCGTTGCATTGCACTTGCCTAGCTCACATTTTAGAAAGGAATCTTTACCCGCTCAGAAATGAGGCAAGATTCATGAAGAATATAACTGACAGTCTCCTAGATACAAATAACACATTTAATGAAGTATAACCTGAATGAAGCAAAGGATAAAGGGGAAAATTCTCAAAGCTGGTTTTGGGGGGGACGAACTTGTTCTGGGTTTGGGGTTTTTTGTTGTTGTTTTGGTTGGCTGGCTGGTTGGTTGGCTGGTTGGTTTCCAGAATAAACGCCCGGTTTGGATCCCCAGCTGGGCTGGGTTCTGTAGCCCCAAGCAAAAATAAGGCAAGAAGGTGGCCAGAATGAGAGAGTTAAACAGAGCTCAGGAAAAGGACATTTTCAGTGAAGCAGCTTACTCTTTCTTTACAGACTGAATGTATTCCCATGTTGACATGATATATGACCCTGCATGTGCTTCTTTCAGAAATTATCATCTCTCCATATGGGTTGTATGAAGTGAGACAGTTATACCAGATTCTTGTGTTTGGTGTATAGGATGTAAATAAGAGTAAAAAAATATCCCCGAGGTGATACATAAGGCCATACTGCTCGCAGAATTAGTACACTAAAGCCTTTTCTCAAGTTTTTCCTCTTCTTGAATAAGCAGGGGTTTCTATGCTACAGCTAATTATACTACGAGGAAGAAGAGCAGGAACCTCCTCTTCCCAGATTCTTGTATGAAGAACCACCTACCACAAAAGCCAGAACATTCTGCTCAAATCCATTTATGTTTACAAATGTAAATACAGCAGAGATCAGAAATAAGAATTCAGATTTCCTCTGACACACCATTACCTATTTCATGAGGATTACTCCATTTTCATTTGCTGACCAGTGCATTCTTGAAACTACAAGCTTACTCTGTATTATTGTCATTAATGTTATGGGATAGGAAATTAGAGCATGGAGTTATTTTAAAAGAATAAAATTCTACCAAATGTCTGTCTGCCATTGCTGCCACTAGAGACACCATTTGGGCAGCTGAGACAGTGACACTCTTGTTTACCGTCAGTCTGTTCTTTCCATGCCTTCAAACCTAACGGTTTCCCAATACATAACGAAACCACTGGACCACAAGGAAAGTATTGAAACACATACATTCATTATATACAAACGTTCCTGTCCTCTGTTCTGAGACTCCTCTTACGCTGCCGATGAAAGCCAGCAGTACGCTTAAGTGAGACAACACTCTACAAATGATTAGCCGTGGGGAAATAAGAGTAAGGAGACAGAGACGTTGCTTAGCTCACAAAGAGAAATACGACATCAGTAAAGAAAGGCAAGAGGGCTGTTGGAAGAAAAAGTGTTAGGAAAACTCTGTGTATAGCAGATTAAAGATGGGAAGCTGGGGAAAAAAGTATGATACAGGAGAGAATCACCTGGAGATGTTACAAAACTGAAGGGAAAACGGAGTGCGAGAGTTTGGAGAACTGCTCATGCGGAACACAGCATTTTACAGAATCAGAAACGCGTCTAAAAAGAGAGTGTAGAGGGACAAAAGAAAATCGCTAAGGACACAATCCAAACAGTCACCAACAAAAAGAAGACTTTACAAGAGTCTTCACGAACCCATACAGATGAGCTTTCACCCTCCTTCCTTCAGTCGTCACTAGTTACACCAAAATGAAATCAGAAATGTAGGGTCTGAACACTGCCACTTCGGAGTCTAACATCAAGCTCATTTCCACCTACAGTAACAGGACCCAAAAAGGGGCAAATCCCCTTTTCAGTACAGAATTGCATGGAGAGACCCTGCAAGGCATACAAGAAAATGTATATACTAGATATAGGTATAACCACTGTCTTGATGGTTTTGAGTGAGCAAACAACTTGCATAAACTGACAGCTGCCTTGAGGAACCTTTTCAGAGTCTGGCACACATCACTAGGAGTGTAGTCCTGTCCTTCTGAATTTGAAAACACGCCACAACACTGAGCCAAAAACCTCAGAGAACGCCAGTGACAACATTTTGATAACTACCTTTCATACAGCTTGAGTACTGCAGCTCGACCTATCTTACTGTATTCCAAAGGAGTTTTTTTTCCCCAGATACAATGAAAATTACTACGGTGCATATGATTATATGATTAGTCCTGCAGACATTATTCACATTAAGTAGTCCCACTGACTTCAGTGGAGAAATCCATGTAAATAAGCACCTTAGGAATGGGCCATGATACAAAAATATTTTCAGCCATGTCAGGGACCAAAAGGCAACATATATTCAATGCACCACAATACAGTGAACCTTTGAACTAAAAACAAAAAGGAGCCTTTTGCAACTAATTTTCTTGCATTGCAGCTACCTGCTCACTTCAAAGTCTTCTGACTTCGTGGGCTTATTACCTCAAGAAGATTTAAACTTGTATTTATACTTGATGACATCTAATGACCCAATACAGTCATCTGCACCCTAGAACAAGGTGGCCCTTGCCTAAACTTTTCAGTAGGATCTTTGTTTTGTTGCTATTCGCACCAAGATATTGCGGAAATCTTCACAAATAAGGTAGAAATTCCTAAAAGGAGATTTCCAGTGGGGAATACCAAGAAGATCTTCTTGAATTGCACTTTTTCTGACTAAAGCCACCCAATTTTTATAGCCATTTTGCGTTTATTTAGAACTGTCATTAAACCATTCAATTTAAACAGTTCTTCCATAAGACTCAAAACCACAGCACATCATTACTCCTAATTAAGTGTACTTAAGCTCAAATCCTTACTCTGAAAGACTCCCCTAATATATATTAAACGCTTTGATTTAACAAACTCCTGAAGCCTTAGGATGGGAAGAGGGAAAGGAAGTCAGGAGCGCCGTCAGGAGCAGAAAGAACAAACATGGAGGATGAATTATCAGTAGCACTGGCAGTGTTTGATTTAGTTTCTTGCACTCGCCCAGCATTTCAAACAGGTTTAATGGTTTTCCCACTAGCATTTGGAATTCTCTCTGTATTTCCAGAAAGAAAACTCTAACATTTGCCCAATTTGTTTTCTGGAAAACTACAATATGTGCTTTTTTTCCCTCCCCAAAGGAATGTAAATTGGCAGTCTAAAATAACCCCCAAAAGCCTTTAAAGAATCTTTATTTTCCATTGTTTAATATTCCCCAATTGATTTTCTTAGACAACATCCTCTAAACGTCAGAGGGCTTTTATCTTGGTTTAGAATTGTTCAAAACTATTTACAGATTGTCTACATAAATAACACATAATAAGTTATGTGGCTGTTGCCAGCAGTGTTAAGAACAATTAGAAAAGGTCTTTTAGCTTCAGCCTCAGATCTGTAGGTCATCCAATGTCCTTCCTAATGGATAAATACAGTAATTTATCATCATCAGTCACCATCAGCATTGTTCTTTTTACTATCATATATTCATGAGCATTATTCGATGCAGCTGACTGGAGCGTAAAAGAAGTGTATGATTAAAGTGGAAAGGGACGGAGTTTGAGACGGTCAAGATTTCATGGCTAATGCATGGACTTGAAATATGACACAGGTCTTACAAGAGTTACAAAGATGGTGACGACAAATTACAGCTACCCGCTGGCAGCACACAGGCATTCGTAGCAGCGGATGAGTCTGCCTACATCTTCCAGTGCAATGTTAAAGGGCATATTAACATGCGAAGTAGTGTTGAACACCTAAATGTTTTTCCATAGATCAGGTACATTTCAAAGCTCTGTAAGTTTAAAAAAAAAAAGAAAAATAAAAGAAACACAACAACAAAACCTAAGATACTTCTCTAGGGATCACATATTACATTCATCCTTCTGACCACTACAGGAAGAAAGTCTATGTTCACATTTGTGAGTCAGTAACACAGGCATGTAATCTCCGGATGCCTCAAGTTATTAAAAAATGCTAAGATGACGGCTTTCAAATTCCAGAATAACATAAAACAGCATCTCAGTTTGCTTAAAGAGTTCCTCCCTCTTGTTAATTATCAAAATAGCTTGCCTGAAGCAGTTCTTTCAATTGGAAGATACTGGAAAGAAATACAGAAAGCATGTTTTAAAATAATAAAAAACGTGTGCTCAAATATCTGAGGCTACTATGTAACCTACAGTGTGCCTGCAATTCACTTTAATAGAGAAGAGCCAAAAAGATTGCCCTGTTTCACAGGTTTTGATTTACTGCATTAAGTAATCCCTTTAATCCACTTGCAAAGTGGAAGGCTCTGAACACTGAAAAATCAGGTGCTGTGTTATGCTGCAGAGATTCCCACACGCTCTTTTGAAAGCAAGACACGGAGAACCTGCAAAAAGGCATGAGGGCAGGGTACAAGGAGCAAGCGAGCGCAGGCATGATTGCCTTGCCCTGTGTCCACCAACAGAGACCTCTTCACGGGTGTGCTCCCGGCAGGTTCCCAGGGCAGAGGGTGATCAAGCACTGGAAAGTTCTCTCTCTATAAAGTTCTCTGTAAAGTTCTCTGCATTAGTAAAATGAGTTTCTGAAGAGACACTCATCACTTCTGAATTTGAGATGCGCAACACAGCCACTTAAAAAAAAACTCATATGACTGCTCTCTCAACTATCTGAGACCCTATACTACATGGACTATTTACAAGACGTCATATAAAGATGACGCTTCTCAATTAACACAGAATCATAGAATAGTTTGGGTTGGAAGGGACCTTTAACGGCCATCTAGTCCAACCCCCCTACAATGAGCACGGACATCTTCAACTAGAGCAGGTTGCTCAGAACCCCATGAGAAGCATTTCACCAAAAAGGAGATCCTATTTGCCCCTGCTCAACAGAGTTCAGAGCAGAAGACTAGAAATGCAATGTAGATGGAAGATGAGCTTCAGGCTTTTTGTGCTAATCACCACAATTGCGTACATGACTGAACTACATCGAAACAGCATGTGCGAAAGAGAAAGCAAATCAAGGCCACAATGTAGTATCTAAAAGATGACACATCCCGTGCCTTCCCCTAGAACTTGAATCCTGAACAATATTCCAAACCACCACAGTCAATACATTTTCACATAAGCTTCTTGTGCTGCTGGTCATATATTCAACAGATACTGCAAGCCTGTAATACTTGTTTCTGGATCCAGCACGGATATAGTATGGCATACATATATTGTACAAAATAGCATTTAAAAGTTAAAGCTAAGATTCAGATGTAAACTTTTTATGAAACGTTCTGGGCATAATAATACAACCATACTTCTCCGTCTTTATTGGCTTTTTTTACGTGATATTTCTGATGTTATGTTGAACCTTCCAAACCAGAATGTTTGATATATATTGCTGCAATAAAACAAGTAAAAGTTCTGCCAGGTTAGTAAGAAGGAAAAATGCAAAGTCACTTTGGATTAGGTACTAGAACAGAATTTCTTATTTCAGCCTGAAGCCAACTTTGAACACAACCAAGAGCAGGGGACATGGAGTTGACTATCTAACAAAACCTTTCAAGTTACTGGAACTGTGGTACATATACGATTAAAAGTTCAAGTTTCTCCCTGACCCATCAAGCTCAAAATGACCTCAGTGGGGCATGGAAGAGCCTTTAACCTTGATAAAAGCCCATTAAGATGAATACTGCTCTGGACAGACACAGCTATCCATGAACATTTTTCCCCACTGCAAGATCAGAGTCTATCTTTGGGAAAAAGAAAGTAAGGCAATGAAGAAAGACATAAGAACAAAAAACATTTTGGCTTTAGTCACTGAAAAATATACAGGTTGTCCTCTTTCATTCAGATGTGATTTTAGAATACGCCCCTTGTTTAGTTATGACAGAAACTGGTCCTGAGACAGAGAAAATTCAACTCCTTAAACCAAGGCAGCAAAGCAAACTGTAGTCAGTTGTGCTTGTATGTATACTAAACATGTAATTTAAATTATATTAATTTACATTACTAAACATGTAATTTAGTTCTGGGAAACTACAGGCCTGTCAGCCTGACC
>NW_010562937.1:0-254 GCF_000687285.1 Phaethon lepturus
AGTCAGTCGAGTTCCGACTCCGGATCAGACAGTAGCTGCGACGCTACTGATTCAAAGTTAGGGGAGTAGGAAACGGAGATAAAGAAAGTCAAGAGCCAAAATATTCCCATCCAAATTAAAGAGGAACCGCGAAGGGGAGAAATCCCTCTCACGGACTGGAGGAAAATAAAGATTGCGCGTGCCAGCTGGGCCCCATCGGCCGTGCTAGCGTTCCCGGTCCGCGTGACAGGTGGGGGACAGAGGGGCGACTCCCC
>NW_010562938.1:0-2075 GCF_000687285.1 Phaethon lepturus
ATATAAATATAAATATAGATATGAATATGAATATGAATGTAGATATAAATATGAATATAGATGTAGATATAGATGTAGATATAGATGTAGATGTAGATGTAGATATAAATATAGATGTAGATATAAATGATGATAATGATAATGACCACCTAGTAAAATATGCTGTAAAACAAGCAACAGGAGACTGAAGGCGGCGACTTGAGATGGCACAGCACTGGCTTGTGGTAAGTAGAGGCAGTGGACATCTGCTGTACAAAAGAGGACCTGCACAAGAACGCACAATGAATTTTCATTTTCAAAGTTGAATACTTTTTTACTCAGGAATGCTCTTGCAACTCCCCACAAACCAATGGATACTACAAATAATCAACGAGCCATAAGCAAAAACATAGAAACAACTCTCAGGCATAAACAGATTTTAGTAAGAGGCGATTTCACTTAGAATGGCCTGGGAACAAAGTCAGGCGTTTGCTGCAGTCCATGCTTGCCTGTCTTTAGCCAATCTACTGCAAGATTGTCAGAGAGGGAAATACTGGTTCTGCTGTGGAAAATATGAGCTTGGTATTCATCTTTGTCAGGCCAGAGTTTTAATCCAAATAAACAGTAGGCTATTATCACTGAAGAAGTTTTCATGTTTTATCCTTCTTGTTCTCTTATTTATAGTGAACACACATCTCAGTGAAACAAACTTCCAGAGGGATATTGCCTAATATATCTGAATTTATAATCTTAATATGAAATTTGAGTGTGCCAAAGATTCATGAAAAAATGGAGATTAAAAATAGGAATATTCTTCATATGAATAATGTTCACTTATCAAGAAAGAAAAAAAAAACGAGAAGAAAGGAAAAAGAAACATGATTTTCATTCATTAAAGCCTCAAATATGTCATCTCAGTGAGTTCCTGACTAGTACCTTCTCCCTCTGTTTTCTCTCAAGGCTGTACAACTTGTTTTCTAACTTTTTTGCTTTCAAAATACAGAATTTGCCTTCAGGGACCATTGCCTCCTAGCCCTTGCTTTTCTACTTTTGCAAGGAGAACTTAGTTTGCTAATACCTCATTCCCTTTTTGGGCTATGAAGGTTAAATAATCTGATTTAAAATTCTCTCTTTAGTTAACTTCTAGTTATTAGTACAACTTCTTCATGTAGTCCAGACCTGAGGAGGAAGTTTTGTTTTGTCTGAATGGACTTTTGTGGCAAATGTATTAAATTAAGCTCCTTTTTAGTTCAAAGGCAACATGACAGAGAAGAGCTGATCATTTTTGAAAATGTACCCTCCTTAATAACCAAAGAATTTCAGTTACAAACCGAAATTTTGGTGGTCCAGGTACCAACATAAGCCTGACATAAACACTATCTTCAGTGCTATGATTTTTCAGGAGAAATGCCTATATCACTATGCAAATACCTAGTAATTGAGTATCAAGTCTGAACATACCCAGCAAAAAGTACATGCTTTATTTATAGCTGGCTTTTAGAATGAGACTGTCTATTTGATTCATGATATTTACTTCAATATAGTTAATCAAAGAAAATATCCTAGACAGCTATATCCACTGTCACAAGTGCAGTTCATGAAACTGAGTGTAACAGATAATTTTTGAAAACAAGCTGTCTCTTGAAAAAAGGTATATTGTGCAGTTTCTTTTGAAGCATAAATATCCTAATTAAGATTTAATGAGCAATCTTCTTAGGACATAGGCAAAGCCTAACTGCAACCTTTGAAGCCCTGTTATAACATCTTATATGAACTTTACAGCTTATTTATAATGCTGTTAGGAATTGTATAGTACAATTTAAAACTCATAAAATTAAATGTAAGACCGAAATGTTTTTGTCACCTTTACAAATTTATTATGTTCTACATCAATTGAACTGTGTTT
Organism: Phaethon lepturus; assembly: GCF_000687285.1. NCBI lineage: Eukaryota > Metazoa > Chordata > Aves > Phaethontiformes > Phaethontidae > Phaethon > Phaethon lepturus. The sequence goes on from NW_010562938.1 coordinate 1,886, forward strand.
TTTATAAGTTTTTATAACAGGTCTAGCTATTAATTTGTCTTTCAAAAATTTTTAAGATCTTGAAGAAAAACATATGTAGAAAGACAGCAATAATTCTATGCATCAAGCTGACTCTTACCCCTGAAGTATAAGGTATATACTGACAAGAAATGAACTGACACTTTTGACATATCCATTGTGGTGATTGTAG
>NW_010562938.1:2106-7100 GCF_000687285.1 Phaethon lepturus
AATAGTTTCCGATCTCAAACTTTTTCATGTGTAGATTTAAACTTGATCTGTGCTACATGAGAGTACTATTCTCAACATTGTTCAGGAAATTATTATGAAACACTGCTGTAGAAGAAAGATGTAGGAACTGAGAAAACACTGCAGAAAAACAATACTGCAAAAACCACCACCACCAGCAGCGGTATTTAGTTAGTCTGTCTGTTTAAAGACAAAACTTTTGTCCAAACTAATGATGGTGCTAAATTTACTTTTCATATACTTGTATCTGTTAGTTTCTTTCCTTTTTCAGAACACATTAGTATGTATAAATATAGACATTTTAAAGAAGCAAGACGGTCTTCTGCAGAGACATTGAAATTTTATTAACCTACTATTTATATCAAAAATGTTAACAAGTTTTTATAGTCAGAGACCAGAATAATCCAATTAACTATGACATAAATGTAATTCTGGTACTCAAACTCTATTTAGGACTGCAGTTTCATTCTTTTTTTTGGCTTCCCATACCCTCCCAGCCTATGCTACCCCCTACCTCCTGCCCAAGAAAACTACTGAAGAATCTTCCAGTGCTTGAGATTCACAGAACTAAGCAGCACTTTATGGAACTCTCACAACAGGTTGAAAAAGACTAGCATAGTGTTTTGTATGACTGTTCTTCCTGTAACTGATGGGTTATGGGAAAGTCAGATATGGACTTTGTAGAGTCTTTAACACTTTCTATGATAACAAAAAACTGAAGTAACTCCAGAAAACTTCTTATGACTGTACATTCAGACACTGAATTGGTCTCAGAAATTTTCCACCAAAATATGGAAAAATGAAAAAGACTTTAAAGAAAGAGCTTAAAAAGGTATATTTTTCTGAACTACTGCCTTAATTTAAAAAAAATACTTAATTTCAGTAATACTCCACTCTGAAACAATCATATTAGTTGCTTATTTTTAGCATAAAACCTTGTCAAAGGGAAGGCACATACAAAACTTCCATCAATGTAATTTTTGGATTTTGGGTATCACCACAATCCACACTTTCGAAATTTAAATTCAGTGAAGTTACTGATCAACATTAAAGTCACAGCTCAACTTTTAGTAATATTTTGACATTTTACTAGCCTTTTTTGGATAAAGAATCAAAAATAATTATTTCCAGTACTAAAAATACAAAAGTTTCTCTCTTTCTAAATCAGTTTCAATTTCTGGAAAGACAAAACCAAGACAGTTATTTCCAACATGAATACAGTATTAAAATGTACAGATGCTCAGTAAAAGAGCTTTTTGGGAACAGAAATGTTCCCAAAGTTTTTTTAGGGATAAACCTTCCTTGAACAGAAGAAAGATAATGAGATTAATACTAATATATATTAAATTAATTTGCAACTTCTTAGAGAAAAATAAGATACTATAGAATAAACTTTGAAACAGACATTCATGTGTTTTCATTACATCTAATGATGGGACTTCCAAAAATATGCAGCATAATTATATCATCAGATACTCAGAGAACTCATGGATCAAAATGTATGTTTCAATTATGCTTATATACTCTGGCATCTTCAGCCATTTTCTGTGGTATCAGTTACTTATACATTCATTGTGTGGGTAGGTGTAATTGGCCAGAAAAAAAAAAGAATCTTACAGCTGTTTTAACTCCATAAGGATGAAAATTTGCCAGAAAATGCCGGATAATATAACTTTCAGTGTCTGTAGAAAGAAGAGTATTGCTTTCATTTTGAAATAATATATAGATTTCTGCACATTGTGAATACATATTCTGATTACATATACAAATACTTATTACCCACTACTGCTCTTCCATGTGGGTGGAGATGAGCTGCAACTCATAGTCCAAGAATGATCAAAACAGGCTTCAGGGCCTTGGTGTGATCGGTAAGGGAATCTGGAGCAAAGGTTGTTTTTTCTTTCCTCCTTACAGTTGCAAAAAGAGACATAGGAAGAAAAAGATGGGTCCAGCGAGCTGTGGGATGACACACCAAGGTTAGAGGGACATGGTTCTAACGAGTTCCCTCAGCCTGTCGCACCAGAGAAAGACCTCAAAGGAACTAAAGGGAGGTCCCCTCAGAGACTGACACAGCCGACAACCCAGCTGAAGTGCCTCTACACCAGTGCACACAGCATGGGCAACAAACAGGAGGAGCTGGAAGCCACCACGCTGCTAGAAAGCTATGACCTGGTTGCCACTACTGAAACTTGGTGGGATGAATCCCACAACTGGAGTGTGACTATCGATGGCTACAGGCTGTTCAGAAGGGACAGGTGAGGAAAGAGGGGAACAGGCATTTCCCTATATGTCAAGGAATGGATAGACTGAGAAGAGCTGTCTCTGAAGAACAGACATAAGCAGGTTAAAATCTTAAGGTTAGGAACTGGTGACCGAGGCAAAAAAGGGAACATTGTGAATGATGTCTATTACCGGTTACCCAACCAAGGGGAGTCTATTGACGAAGCCTTCTCACTCTAGCTACAGGAGCCATCATGCTCACAGGCTCTCATCATGTGAGGGCACTTCAAATACCTTGACATCTGCTGGAAAAGTAGCACAGTGAGCTGTAGGCAATCCAGGAGACTTCTGGAATGCGTGAAGGATAACTTCCTAAGCCATGTAATAGCCCTATCACAGGAGATGCAATACTGGACCTATTGATCACCAGTGCAAGTGAGCTAATTGCTGATGTCAAGATTGGAGGCAGCCTGGGATGCAGTGATCATGCAGTGGTGGAGTTAGCAGTCCTGAGGAATTAAGACAAGCAAAGAGTAAAGTCGGGACCCTGAATTTTAGGAAAGCAAAATTCCAGCTCTTCAGGCAGTTGTCAATAGGATCCCCTGGGCAACTGCCCTCAGGGACAAGGGAGCAGAACAGAGCTGGCAAATCTTTAAGGACACTTTCCATAGAGTGCAGGAACTCTTAATCCCCAGGTGTAAGAAATCAGGAAAAGAAGGGAAGAGGCCAGCATGGTTGAGTGGAGATCCACTGATCAAACTAAAGGGCAAGAAGGAAATGCACAGGCAGTGGAAATGCACAGGCAGTGGAAGCAGGGACAGGTATCCTGGGATGAGTACAGGGATGATGCCACATTGTGTGGTGTTGAGGTCAGGAGGGCGAAGGCATGGCTGGAGCTGAACTTGGCAAAGGATGCAAAGAAAAATAAGACAGGCTTCTACAGCTATGTTAGCCAAAAAAGGAAGGTCAAAGAAAGTGTACCTCCCTTGACGAGCAAGACTGACAAACTGGTAACAATGGAAGAGGAGAAGGCTGAGGTACTCAACGAGTTCTTTGCCTCAGTCTTCACTGAAAACCTCTCCTCCCATACCTCTCAAGGGGGTGGAATGCAAGACAGGGACTGGAGGAGCAAAATCCCTCCCCCTGTAAGAGAAGATCAGGTTTGAGACCACATGAAGAACCTGAACACACACAGGTCTATGGGACCTGATGAGATGATTACAAGAGTCCTTAGGTAATTGGCTGAGGTAGTTGCTAAGCCAATCTCCATGACATTTGAAAAGTCCTGGCAGTCAGGTGAAGTCCCTGGTGACTGGAAAAAGGGAAACATTGCACTCATCTTTAAAAAAGGTAGCAAGGAGGACCCTGGGAACTACCGACCTGACAACCTTACCTCTGTGCCTGGGAAGATCATGGAACAGATCCTCCTAGAAGCTATGCTAAGATACATAGAAGACAGGAAAGCGATTCTAGACAGCCAGCATGGCTTCACCAAGGACAAGTCCTACCTGACCAACCTAGTGTCCTTCTATGATGGAGTGACCACACTGGACAAGAGAAGAGCTACGGATGTCATGTATCTGGATTTCTGTAAGACCTTTGACACAGTCCTTCACAACATCCTTCTCTCTAAATTGAAGAGATATGGATTTGATGGGTGGACTATGCAGTGAATGATGAATTGGTTGGGTGACAGAAGCATCAGAAGGGCATGGCGCATCAGTTTGCGTGGCAGTTCTTGTAGGCAGGGCGTGCAGGGAAGGGGCGTGGGCAGGGCGCAGTCCCCCCCGGCACTAGAGGCTCTCTTGATGAGTGGTCATCACCCTCCCAGAAGAGGCCCAGCTATGGTCTCCACTCGGCTGAAAGTCGTGGCCAGAAAAAATGTCGTGAGCCAGACCAAACTCCTGCTCAAGCATGTGGCTGTCCAGGTGTCCAGATGCAGGGAGTGCCTGACCTTGTCACTCGTGCCAGCAGAGACAAAACCTGTGTGAGTTGCAACCAGGTGACCAACCTGCTCAACCTGGTGGCAGAGCTGAAAGAGGAAGTGGAGAGGCTGAGGAGCGTCAGGGAGTGCGAGAGAGAAACAGATTGGTGGAGCCACACGCTGACATCCCTGAGGCAGAGGCTGTGGGTGGAGGGTCCACAAGCAACAGGGGATCCCCTGCCCTCTTGCTGCCAGGCAGAAGGAGAGGGCCAAAGGGACAAGGGGGAATGGAAACAGGTCCCTGCTCAGGGTGGCAGGCGAATCCCCTCCTGACCTCCCTCACCACCCCAGTTGCCCTCACACAACAGATATGGGGCTCTGGAACTTGAGGGACAGGAACATGAGGACCTTGATGAAAGTCCATGCAGGGGGTTGCCAAGGGTGAGTCAGCCAGCCCCACACATTGCGACTACCTCCGTTAAGAAAAAAAGGAGGGCAACTGTCATAAGCAATTCCATTCTGAGGGGAACAGAGGGCTCAATATGCCAACCAGAACCAACCCACAGGGAAGTCTGCTGCCTCCCTGGGTCCTGGGTGAAAGATGTCACCAGGAAACTCCCTGGTCTGGTTTGGCCCACTGACTATTACTGCTGTTGGTCCTGTGGGTTGACAGCAACGAGGTTGTGCAAAGAAGTCTAAAAGTGATTAAAATGGACTTCAGACCATTGGGGTGACTGATCAATGGAGCAGGAGCGCAGGTAGTGTTTTCGTCAATCCCTTCAGTGGCAGGGGGGAACACTGAAAGGAACAGGAAAAAACACCTGGTTAACAC
>NW_010562938.1:7461-22894 GCF_000687285.1 Phaethon lepturus
TGGCCCCCCCGCTGGCCAAGGCCGAGCCCATCAGCGACAGTGGCAGCACCTCCAGGAGAATGGAGTTAAGAAGCGGGGAAAAAACCTGCTGCACAACAAACAGAAGCCGGAGAGAGGAGTGAGATGTGAGAGGAGCAGCCCTGCAGCCCCCAGGTCAGAGCAGGAGGGGCAGGAGGGCTCCAGGCGCCGGAGCAGAGGGTCCCCGGCAGCCCCTGGGGAAGTCCCCGGGGAGGCCGGCTGTGCCCCTGCGGCCATGGAGCTCCCCGGGGGAGCAGATCTGCACCCGCCCCCGGGAAGGGCCCCACGCTGGAGCAGGGGGGTGTCCGAAGGAGGCCGTGACCCCGTGGGCAGCCCACGCTGGGGCCGGCTCCTTCCTGTCTTTTTTGACAAGGAGTACATTGGTAGCAAATCTGGAATGAGGACATCAAAGTACTGCTGTAGCTTCCCAGCTTTTGACTGAGTGGAGCATCCATGTTGGCAAAAGAAACCAGATCAGAACTGGGGCCATAGTCTTAAATTTTCACTGCAAACAGGTCCTTCCAGAAAACTGAAAGTAATGTGGGACAAATGTAGCCTCATAGGCCATGCAGATTATAAAATTATGCAAGATAGATCTGTTTTTTTTGGATATGGTATGTTTTGATGATATTGTGATGACTCTAAATCTTCCACTCATTAAGGACATTCTTGGTCATTACAGTAACTTTCGAGAGAGTAGATATATATCATGATGAAAATAAAATCTTACTGTCTTATTTACAAAATAGTTACACTAGTATTTCTTCTCTAAACAGATGAGGGTGTGAGGCAGATATATATGTTTAAGATATAATGTAAAAGTGACTGGATTTTTAGAATTCATGTAGACCAACTGTCATATTGGAAGAGCTGTTCAATGAATTTCAAATGAATTGCATTTATCAAAATTCTTTAAGGGTGATTTATATCTTCAGAACAGAGGATGACGTTAAGCTTTGAATATCAGTAGGTAAAACAATTAATTTATAGAGCTTGATTTTTCAGTTGAGATGTAGCTTTTTCACTTTTGAAAGATAAAATAGCATGAATTACTTCACTGATTTGTGAATTTAATTCATGCATAACACAGATTTAGACTGAGATCTTGGTAATGGAAACTGGCCCATTTAATTGGAAAACTCTACTCTTCTCAGTCACAATTGTCCCTGATCCAAGTTTCAATATTTGACGTGGAAATAGGGTGATGCATGTTGCTTTCACTAGTGACTCTTTGACCTTTTAACTTCTGTTACGTTTTCATATATATTTTTCCTCTGTGCAATTTCTATGACAAGAGGTAAAGCCTTAGATGAGTTAATGATACAGACCTAGTCAGAAAAAATGGAATGATCTCAAGCATATGTCAGTTCATAAAAGAAGCAGCACTGCTAATGTAGGCTGTGACAGTCATAGAATCATAAAATCATTGTTTAGAAAAGATCTCTAAGATCATCAAGACCAACCGTCAACCCAACACCACCATGCCCACTAAACCACGTTCCGAAGTGCCATGTCTACACGTTTTTGAACACCTCCAATGATGGTGACTCCACTACTTCCTTGGGCAGCCTGTTCCAGTCCTAGACCACTCTCTCAGTAAAGAAATTTTTCCTAATATCCAATATAAACCTCCCCTGGTGCAACTTGAGGCCATTTTCTCTTGTCCTATGGCTCATTAATTAGAAGAGACCGACACCCACCTTGCTACAACCCCCTTTCAGGTAGTTGTAGAGAGCAATAAGGTCTCCCCTCAGCCTCCTCTTCTCCAGACTGAACAAACAGTCAAGACATTTCCCTCAGCTGCTCCTCATAAGACTTGTTCTCCAGACCCCGCACCAGCTTCGTTGCCCTTCTCTGGACACACTCCAGCACCTCAATGTCTGTCTTGTAGTGAGGGGCCCAAAACTGAACACAGTATTTAAGGTGCAGCCTCAGAGCACTGAGTACAAGGGTACAATCACTTCCCTCCTCCTGCTGGCCACACTATTTCTGGTACCGGCCAGGACGCTGTTGGCCTTCTTGGCCCCCTTGGCACACTGTTGGCTCGTGTTCAGCTGGCTGTCAACCAGCATCCCCAGGTCCTTTTCTACTGGGTCATTGTTGTCTGAAGATATTAATGTAGAATAACCCAATGTAGTTTCAGTATGATTGCCCAATCAAGTTTTAGTATGGTAAAGTCATTTAGATACTTAAAAATGTAAAAAACCAGTATGCTTATCACACTATCCTTTTGAGCAATGGTATTTTTCTAAAATATGTTATAAATCCCAGCAGATGATACATTTCTGGGTATGGTCAGATATTCAGCGGTCACTCCTCATTTATCCCACCAACAATCAGTATTGCAGGCAGTTAAATGAGAATACTGCTAACAGATAACATGGAGAAAGGGTATTTTTGTTTGTTTTTACCTTATTTTTTTATTCTGTTTATATATATAGATATGACAACATTGTTTTAATCTGAGTCAGTTCAGCATATTAGTCTTGTGTGTTTATTTAAGTGATGTTAGGCCCTGCATGAAGTGATCTGGTGGAGAACATGCGGTGCTGTATGCTCTTCCAGGGCCTTTGTACTCTATCTTTTCTTCTTTCTCTTTTGCCAGTGCAGTCAGCTTGCACAAGATGCTTGTATGGAATGAGATTTTAAGGAAATGGCTGTATGGTCACACTCAGGCAGTTGCAGTCAATGGCTCGATGTCCAGGTGGAGGCCAGTGATGAGTGGCATTCCTCGGGGGTTGGTACTGGGAGCAGCACTGTGTAACATCTTTGTCGGCGACATGGACAGTGGAATCAAGTGCACCCTCAGCAACTTTGCGACAACACCAAGATGTGTGGTGTGGTCAACATGCTGGAGGGAAAGAATACCATCCAGAGAGACTTTGACAGGCTTGAGACGTCGGCCCATGTGAACGTAATGAGGTTCAACAAGGCCAAATGTAGGGTCCTGCAGATGGACTGTGGCAATCTGAAGCACAAATACAAGCTAGGTGGAGAACAGATTGGGAGCAGTCATGAGGGTGTTGAATGATAAGAGGATCAACACGAGCCAGCAATGTGCGCTTGTAGCCCACAAGGCCAACTGTAGCCTGGACTGCATATAAAGAAGCATGGTCAGCAGGTTGAGGGAGGTGATTCTGCCCCTCTATTCTGCTCTGGTGAGACCCCACCTGGAGTACTGCATCCAGATCTGGAGCCCTCAGCACAGGAAAGATATGGACCTGTTGGAGCGGGTCCAGAGGGAGGCCACAAAAGTGATCAGAGGGATGGAACAGCTCTTTTATGAGGCTAGACCAAGAGAGTTGGGGTTGTTCAGCCTGGAGAAGAGAAGGCTCTGAGGAGACCTTATTGCAGCCTTCCAGTACCTAAAGGGGGCTTACAAGAAAGGTGGGGAGGGACATTTTACAAAAGCATGTAATGATAAGACAAGGGGTAATAGTTTTAATCTTGAAGAGTGTAAATTCAGGTTAGGTGTAAGGAAAAAATTTTTCACTATGAGGGTTTCGAGACAGTCGAACAGATTGACCAGAGAAGTTGTGGATGTCCCATCCCTGGAAGTGTTCAGGGACAGGTTGGATGGGACTTTGAGCAACATGCTCTTGTGGAAGGTCTCCCTGCCCATGGCAGATCTGCCCCTCTATTCTGCTCTGGTGAGACCCCACCTGGAGTACTGCATCCAGATCTGGAGCCCTCAGCACAGGAAAGATATGGACCTGTTGGAGCGGGTCCAGAGGGAGGCCACAAAAGTGATCAGAGGGATGGAACAGCTCTTTTATGAGGCTAGACCAAGAGAGTTGGGGTTGTTCAGCCTGGAGAAGAGAAGGCTCTGAGGAGACCTTATTGCAGCCTTCCAGTACCTAAAGGGGGCTTACAAGAAAGGTGGGGAGGGACATTTTACAAAAGCATGTAATGATAAGACAAGGGGTAATAGTTTTAATCTTGAAGAGTGTAAATTCAGGTTAGGTGTAAGGAAAAAATTTTTCACTATGAGGGTTTCGAGACAGTCGAACAGATTGACCAGAGAAGTTGTGGATGTCCCATCCCTGGAAGTGTTCAGGGACAGGTTGGATGGGACTTTGAGCAACATGCTCTTGTGGAAGGTCTCCCTGCCCATGGCAGAGAGGTTGGAATTAGATGATCTTTAATGATGTGAAACATGATCAACATGAAAATGTTTTGGTGGTGAAAGCTGAACACGTTACTCCTTTTATAATGCAGGATAGATCCATCACACACTGATTCTGTGTTTTGCACCATTGTTATCAGCTTCATGAGTGTACATTGATGTCACTGCTTTTGTTATTACAATACCACATAATTCTGTGTAATTGTTAAATACATGGTTTTCTCAATAAATCCTAATTTATGCTAAGTACTTGCATTTTGAATTTTAGTTCTTTTCAATGATGTGAGTAGCTTGATTATTATTTCAACATTTTCACATTCTAGTTCTCAAATGTGTGATTTTGCTTGTCATGTGTGCCACTGCGTCCTGTTAAGAATCATAGTCTGAGTGTGTATGAAAGATCACAGATAGGGTAGGAATGTTAAATAGTGTAATATCATTCACAAGGTAAAAAAAAAAAAAAATTACTCTTTCCATTATTATTTATTTAGCTTGTTATTTCTAACAAGAAAATAAAAATTGAACTAGATTTTAATGCAAGTAGGTAACTTTTGTGGAAAAAAGGCATGCCTAAGGTTCTAAAGCTGGTTTTACATTTGTAAACTGCTTTGTGTACATGAGCAGTACTGTTGCCTTATAGTTACTCATACAGTTGGGTGGAGGATCACACCCTGCAACTGCAAAAATAACCCTGCTTTATATGAAATTAAAACCACACTATAGTCACTAAGTTCTTTAACTGCTTTGTAACATATTTTTTTTAAAGAAGAAGCAATCATTTATTGGAAGTTGCTAAAAACTCTTTTTTTTCAATACATCTCTCTGGACAGTTGATGAGAAGGTTGAATTTATACCAAAGATAACTTACTTAATAGTGTTACTATGTATCCAGCAATTATTTTCCCCAGAAAATTAACTGAGTAAGATAAATAGAATTTACCTTCATTTACTGTGTTAAATGGAATTTCCTATGGAGGTCATAAAAACCAGAACGCCAGCTTAGAACTGGGGAAAAAAAATAATCTGCACAGCAGGAGGGACTCAGCTATATAAACATGAGTGTTCAGGGCTAGTTGAGATGCTCCATGACATCGAAGACTAGAAGATATAGATAATTTAGAGCACTCCTCCTTTCTGGAGCTGGTGGTGAAGGCTGTGTGATATACACACTGTGCCTAACATAAAACAGGTTACTTCTGTTTAATCAGCTGAGTCATGCCCAACTACCCAAGAACTTCAAGGAACGTAAACCAGAATCAATATATGGAGTGCATTTGACACAAATACAGGCTTCATAAGCAATACATTAACCAGTTCTTAGCTTATGAATATTGCTTCTGTGATACTCGTACATGTTAATATTAACAAAATAGGATTTAGAACATAAAAAGAACTAGACATCTAAATCACCTAGGCATATTTGAAATACAAGATATTATAAGGAGCATGTACATGTAGATATCAAGTCAGCAAAGGTATATAGTAACAACTGTTGTTACATGCATATAAAAATACAATTTTGTAGAAGGAATATTATAATTTCCTATATTTGCCTGAACATGTTTCTTCTTAAAGAGAATAAAATGGGCTATCATAGCAAATACTAATACCCTGATAAGAGAGAGCCATCACACAGTAGAAAATAAGACTGTCTTGTGAATAGTTTTGGTAGTCTTTATTATGATTGGAAATGCTTCTGAACCTTGACAGCCAAAGATTGCTTTTATTCATTCTCATAAAGAGGGCACAGCTGCTCCTGGTTTGAATTTTTAAAAGTTCTTGTAATTTCATCCTGACAGGGATTACAAATATTTGGTTTATGAAATCTGTATCAGTGTAATATCCTTTCATCACTGAAGGGGAGAAATTATTGCTTCTGATATGATGAGGAAAGAGGGGTGCCATTTGCCTTCTCTCACATACTCATTTGTTATGACAGAAGAAACTGTTTGGACCCCTTTAGGTGTCAACATAAAGGTTGTTTCAAGTGCTAGATAAACTATGTGAAAGGTTCTTGTTCTAAATCAGAAGGAAATATTAAGAAGCTGAACATTGTTTGTGATCGCATTGAAAGGTGTTGATATGTAAATGTGTAGCTGTATGTGCCATAACTTCATTGCTGCTCATGCATTAGTCTCTTGAATTTGCTTATAGACAATGAAATTTTTACAACTGTTGGTCCTTTCTTTTATCAGCACTTCCGATTTTCCACTAGTGTGACACTTCTGAAATGGTTTTGTCTATGATCTTATGCCATGGACTTTGTCATGAGAAAGTCAAAAGAGAGCAAATGAGGAACCAGTACAGATCTGGACGTAACTGCTATCTTACTTCTTGTACTGTAACGGAAAAAAACAAACTTTGTTAGGAAGCAAAACCCCAATTTAAACTTGGAGATCTGGATGCAGCTCTTACAGACTGAGCCCTGCAAAGCAGTTGCATTGGACAGTGCCAAAGAGATGAACATTCATCACTGCAGTTGCATATTTAATGGAAAAAAAAAAGTCACATTTCACAGGATATAATCTTAAAAAAAAATGAAACACTGATAGCAACAGCAATTAGTTTTTGAGAAAGAGCAATGCCTATCAGATTAAAAGAAACCACAGAAAATGTTTTTGGTTATGTGCAATAGAAAACTCAGTCCTTGATGAAAACCCCACCTGTCTGTTTGAGTTCCTCAAGTGACACTTAGGCGATTTCAGGTAATGTTGGAACCATGGCCCATATGCAAGCATCTTTTCCTTCTATCATATCCTGATTATCCAAAGAGAAAGGACACAGAACTTCTTGAGTAATGAAACCTTTAAGTTCCTTGTGTTTCTCTGACTTTAAGTTAACCCACCAGTTACGGAGCTGTTAGCCTGTAAGTGATTTTGTATGTCTGTATTCACTCTTGAGGTGGACAAATATCTCCAAATATACTCTACAAGTAGGCCAATTAGTTATTCCTCATCACCATACAACTACATTAGATCTTACTTTTTCATTTTTTAACCTATCTTCTCCTGTGTAGGTTAAAGAGAAACATTGTTTTTTTCTTAACAGAAGTTGATTCACAGCATGATCATCCGACATTCACTGAATAGAGAATTTTTGTTTGCATGGTAATATTAAGTGTCTTTCTGAAGGAACCTGCTCAAATGGATTGTTTATGACATTTGACTGATAAGAGTTAAGAATATTTTAAAATTACTGAAGAAAATACTGAAGATAAACTATAGGGGTTAAAATGTGTTTAAGTAATTTCCTGAACTAAGCCATGGAGAATGGTGTTCGTAAGTGATCCCTTAGTAACAAGATACGTTAAATAATTTTGAATTATGGTTTAAAATAAGACTATTAAGGAGACTGTAAAAGCTGTTCCTGGAATCACAATAACCAAAGGAAGAAAAGAGATAGAGGGTGAGATAGCTAGGATAATTAAATATCAATGCTACGCCCTGTGAAAACTCTTACTGAGTTCAACTTCTGGGATTCCTTGTTTTTGTTTGGCAGTGGCCTCCCAATTTCTTAATTAATTCTTACTAATACATAGATATGTAATTCTGACTTAATGATTTTTTCAAATTATATAGTACTGCAATGGATCACATAATCAAAAGCCTCTTTTGAACGATGTGGAACCCACAATGAGGCAGCTGGTCCACAGATGACAAAGGGTGATCCAAAGCTGATGAAAAGCAGAAATATTAGGGTACCTATTTATTCTTAGCTGAATTCTGTTCTATAAACAAGGGAAATTTCTGCATTTTTGTCTTCTCTTCTAGTAGTCTATAAGTATTCAATTTCTATTGCATTTTTGGGGGCAGAAACAGCACCCTAGGTCAAGTTTGTACTACAAGTTTGGAACAAAACAAGATTTGTTTTAGATGGGTTCCTTACAAGCATAAGCAATAAAAAATCTGTCCCAGACTGAGCTAAATATGAGAAGATGCAGTGTTTGAATATTCAGTTCCAAAGTATCTCCATATTATTAATACTATGTAAATACCCCTCAGTGTGTGGGCAAATTTCTCTGCTGCAATAGTGATAGAATCTGATAAATTAGGTTTTGTTTCTATTTTGATTATAGTATTGCCAGAATACTATAAAAATAAAACTTTGGTTTTATCATAGTGTATATAATGGCATTCAGAGGTTCCTGCCTATCCACTTGAGGCTTCTTCAGTTTCGTAGTTTTCTCTGTGGTTGCCCCCAAGGCTAAAAATCAGCATCTTACATGTGCTGTCTTTAAGAAAACCTTGGATTGTTTTGGGGTTTTTTTTCCCCAAACATTTCTTGGTTTCTAGTCTCATATCATTCTATCTGTTGTTGGAAATTTAACTGAAGACTGGTCCATGCCAGTATGCAATATATTGATTGAATAAAAAGAAGTAATTTATAATAAATAAATTTAATGAATGTTAGATGTAAGTAGTCATTAGACATAATTCTCAGTCTCTCAAGGGTATGCAATGATATTATACTTTATAACTACACTGACATTGTCAGCCTGAATGCTACTCTGGATCTGTCACTGCACTTTGATCTATCTTTTCAATTCTGCCCCGCTATGTTCCCTGTATATCTGGTTTTTGCCACAAAGGGACTGTTCATACTCCTTCATCTTCCACTATTAACCTGAGGATTAAATGATCTAGAAAACTTGCTTAATTACTGTTCTTTCACTGCCTCCTCCATTCATTATGATAAACAGTACATTAAATAGACTGCATTTATAGTCATGAAGAGATTGAAGCTGTGTAATTCAATATGGTAAATTTTAATAATTTATACCAATGTCTGTATTAATTAGATCAAGTCAACCTTTGGAATATTTAAGCAAAGGAGGAAAGGATACCCATGCTGAAAGGTCTGCATCCTTTCTCCCCATACAGCACTTGACTAAACTGCTACACAGCACCACCAACAAAGGTTAATTACGTCCTCAGAGGTGCAGATGTCCCTCCTGTAATACTGTGTGAGAAGTCTAAGTGCAAATTTAAGTCTAACTGATGTATGTGGGAGGGGAGAAAAAGACCTCTGATAAAAAATTATGTTTCTATTGAGGTAATGGATGGACTTATTAAACGTAGATCTGTAACTTATTTCTGGAAAAGACAAAAAAAAAAAGCAAATACCAAATGTAGTAGCAGCTAATTAAAAGCCATCAGAGAGACTTCAAACAAGGTTTTTATTTAAGGTCCAGCAGTGTTCTCCTTCATATGATCCCTCCACTGGACAGGATGCAGCTTGCTGGCCACAAGCCCTTCTTGGCTGGGAACATGAGGGGGATCTTCTTGAGCCCACTGATTGTTCGTCAAGGATGAGTGAATTGATAGCACTGGACCATATGTCTAGACTGATGTATCAATCTCTAGTGTGCCTGATCATCAAGACTGGACACTTGGCTGGAATATAAGGTAGATTTGGTTTGGGTTACATGATCAGGTAATCCTCCCATGGAAACTGTTGTGGGGAAGAACAAGAGGATTGTGTGTGCCTTTTTTACACCAGCATTGAGCCGAGACACAAGTGCCAGACGTGTAGAGAGGCCTCTGAAAACAGACTCTGTGCTAGGGTTAACATTTGGACTTCGCTTAAGTTAAGCAGCACTATGTTTTGGAATTCAGGTAGTATTTGCAAGGGATGTACTTAAGATTAAGTGAGTGTGGTGGGTTGACCCTGGCTGGATGCCAGGTGCCCACCAAAGCGACTCTATCACTCCCCTTCTCAGCTGGACATGGGAGAGAAAATGTAACCAAAAGCTTGTGGGTCGAGATAAGGACAGGGAGAGATCACTCACTCATTACCACCACAGGCAAAACAGACTCAGCTTGGGGAAAGATTAATTTAATTTATTGCCAGTCAAAATCAGGGTAGCATAATGAGAAATAAAACCAAATCTTAAAACACTTTCCCCCCACTCCTCCGTTCTTCCTGAGCTCACATTTACCCACCAAGTGGCACAGGAGGATGGGGAAGGGTGGTTGTGGTCAGTTCGTTTTCTCTGCCTCCTTCCTCCTCAGGGGGAGGACTCCTCACACATTGTCCCTGCTTCAGCCTGGGATCCCTTCCACAGGAGGCAGTCCTCCATGAACTTCTCCAATGTGAGTCCTTCCCATGGGCTGCAGTTCTTCGTGAACTGCTCCAGCCTGGGACCTCCACAGGGTCACAAGTCCTACCAGGAAACCTGCTCCAGCCTGGGCTCCTCTCTTCACAGGTTGACAGGTCTTGCTAGGAGCATGCTCCAGCATGGGCTGCCCATGGTGTTACAGCCTCCTTTGGGTATCCCCCTGCTCCAGCGTGGGCTTCCCACGGGGTCACAGCCTCCTTTGGCATCCCCCTGCTCCAGCATGGAGTCCTCTGCTACCCTGTCCTCCTCTTCCTCCCTGCCTACCCATACGGAAGAGCTTTTACATATCCACTGCTCCCCCTAGTTTTGCAAGCTGCCACACCATGTCTCAATTTTTGCAACAACTCTTTAACAGCAATGTCCATCCATGGAGCTCTAGTAAGTATCAGAACATGTACCTTTCTAGGTACTTTGGAAAGAAATGGGAGAATTTGTGGAACTAGCATGTGTCAATGAAACATGAAGCCCTTTGATGTAACAGCAGGATATTATTTGCTTTCTAGATTAAGGCAAAAACTCTTTCTCTTGTATTTGATTTGCCTGGGTTATGTGACCATAGTCCTAGGGCCTTCAGAGGATTTCAAGTCAATTTTAATGCTCTTGGAATTGCAGATGCTGTATGAATGTTCCCAAGTACTTCCCGCTCAAAGAAAGAACAGAGTTAATGTTTGTCACAGCTGCACACGCAGGTTAAAAGCTTTAAAAAAATATACATTTTCAAATGAATATATTGTTTATTTTAGAAGACATAGAAGCTTTCAGGTAACAAAAGTATCCAGATGATACATAATACACCATGGCAAGTGATGTATCATAGTCATCTCACTACTGAGAACACCTCATGAGTGTTATGTTTTCCAGTCCATAAAGAGTACTTTCAAATATAATTTTTAGCACAGTCACTCTCAGGTGATAGTACTTTCAGGAAGTAACATTAAAGTGCTGAAAATAATTTCAAAGGATGTCAGAGTCTGCTGAGTAGCTGTTTGATGTGTGTTTTTCATGATCTGAAAATGCAGCTTGCAAGTGATAAATGCCCATCCTGTCTCTCTGCCTTTGTTACCTTACCTTTTAGTTCAGTTATTTTTGAGCTTGCAAGCCACTAATTAGCATCATTTTTGCTGGTGGGGTCAATGTGGTGGTGTTTAGAGGGTTGGTATTCTGAATGAGGTTGCCTAGGATTTTTGCTTTGCCACTTATCTGCTAATTGATTTTGATCACATCATTGAAACTTTTGATATGTCTCTATGCCTGCCTATCATATTAAGGCAGGAGATAATTATTCTGAAGTCTTTAAATGACTGAAGAACCTAAGTGAAATTTTTCAAAAGTACAGTAGACTTCTATAGCCTAAGTGTCACTGAAAGTAATAGCACCAAAATAAATTATTTTGCTCCTCAGTTGCAAGTACTCATGATGTCATCTTACTCATACATGTAGATGCTGCTGCAGTTCATTGATTCTGAGCAAACAGTCATTTTTCCACTCTGTTCTTCTTCTAAAAATAATTAAGTCAGAGTATGTTGCTATTAAAAGTGCTCCCCTTTCTCAGAAAGTTATGGAATTTTCAAGGAAAAGTTTTGCCAAAATAAAGAAAAAGCTAAACTGGATGAAAACCTGAATTCCCTAACTCAGTATCTATGAATCACCAGCATTAGTTTCTGCAGAAAAAAATAAATAACTAATTTGAAAATCTTGGAAGTTAGCTACCCTGTTTATTTAGATGTGTTAAACTCTACCTGCATCTTCCAGGCACAAAAAAGTTTGTCCATTATTTCCTCTTGTATTTCTGAATAAAACACCACACCTACAGGATTTGAGGAGAACATAATTCTCTAGGCAGGACCATCTGTCTGTGTGTTCATACATCTTTCCATAATGTGTAAAAATGCTGCAGTTCTGCATGTGACCTTGGTGATTACGGAACTTTAAACATTAAGAGCTACCGTCTATTGGTGCTCCAGGCCATTATTTTTTTCAAGCTAAGAGTGCAATGGTTATGTGCTAGCTACTGTTGTTGCACACTGTGCAACATTTAGTCAATATTTTAAGGGTGCCTAAGAGATGTAGGAACCTTCACATATAGGCATTGTCTGTACTTGAAAGATACTTGAGTATCATACAGTATTTCTCTTTGAAAGTAATATTTGTGTGAACACACAGGGAGGGACTGGTCCATGATGTGTGGAAATGGTTAACCTCAATCAATGCAAGGTCAGCTGAATAATATCCTGGACTGTAACAGCTTCCATGGGTCCTTTCTGTGTCTCTTATAAAAAAAAATCTCATTAAATAGATAGCTAATAACTCAGGCATGTGTTTCCTCATTTATCTATCTCTTTTGGTGCAAAAAATATATAGTCAGAAGTTATTTTGTTTAACCAATCTAGCACTTAAATTAGACATGTGGGCTAAATGTCAAAATATTTATGTTTATACTGGGAATAAAAATTTATCAGAGTAAACATCTTGACATAAGCTACAGAGCTTTTAGGTTCAAAACAAATGTCATAGGATAGAGAGGGCTAGGATATTAAATCTCCCGAGGGCCTTGCCTGAATTTCAAACCAGGACAGGAAGTTAACACTGATTTCTTAGACAGATTTCAGACTTTTGATTCCCTTCTTTCCTTTTTTTTTTTTTTAAATATATCAGTACAACATTAAATAACTTGTCAATATTACAACTTTGAAGAACACAGGTATGCTGTAGTCAACAGCAATGTGTGTGTGTGTCTACTTAATTGAAGGTTATTTCCTATGAATATTTGCTACAGGTGTGGTCTCCTCCTTTTCTTTCCTGCTCCCACCCACAGCAGTAACATCCTGATGAGTAAATAAAGAGAGAAGATTTTTCAGTTCTTGCAACAAATTTCTGTGGAGACCAGCAGGTTATAAAGCAGTAACATGTAAACAGCCCAACGCATATACAGAAGTTTTTTAAGCTTAATGGAGTTACAAAATACCAGTTGCTTGCAAAGCTTGTTCTTGCTTTGCATAGGGCAACCTAGGAAGGAAAAATTCATCCTGATATCTTTGTCATGCTGTCAGGATGTTTTTTTAAGTCTATATAATTATATCAAAAAGCTATCACATAGCTTCCTATGGGAATCCAAACTATAGTGCAATCTACAACAGAAATTTGAGTCTGGAAAAGGTAACATGCAGGGAAGAGCAAGGAACATTGTTGACTGTATCATACCTTTCAAGCATAATCATACCTGTTTTAATAGTGTATAACAATCTTTGCTGTTTTTCCATTTTCTTATTAACTGTATGACTCATCACAATGTCATAACCTACATGAAACACGAAGGGATGATTGTAGCTTGCAGGAAGGAGGAGTTTGTAAGTACTACAACTCTCGTTTGGTATAAAATTGTCTTGAACATGATACATGAGTACTGGATTTGTTATAGATCTAGTTTCTTTTATTTATATCATTCTGTGCATCTATTCCTGTAGAAATAGAACATCAAAGTCAACCAGGAAGTTTTAAGAAGAAAAAGAGATATGAATGTGACAAGAAGGTCTGTAGGTCTATTGCCCATTAGGTTGAAACACCTTGTCTGGTCGTTGTTTTTTGCTTGGCTGCCACTATTTCCACCAGTGGTCTTCTTCCTACACTGGAAGAATCCATTAACAGTTGACCCATTTTTCTACCATGTTCATAACACTAGATTTTGTAAAATTATATTTACAGGAGAACAAACTTCCTAAGTTCAGGGAATTTTTTTTTTAATTGCTCCTTAAGTTTAAGTGACTTTTAGAATTCCATATGAGAGGCAGATGCACACACAGAAACATAATTAAGCACAAAAACTTGTTGTTGACCAGGATCATTTTACACCCTCTAGTGTTTTCAATAAGCAGAAGAGTACCATAAGAAAATGTCCTTACATAGATGCAAACATTAGTTGTTCTTAAAGATAACTGGAAGCACTTGGAATTAGTACTGATTAATTTGCACATGAGTAAAAGACCTTGAAATCTCTGATATCCTCATCATCTTGCTTCATTCCCAGTGCTAGTTCACAAGCAAGAAAAATTAAAACAGAACTGGAACTTCTTATCTGCTACAAAAAAAACCAAAATAAAAATCTGTTTTTGCTTCTGAAAGGGGCCTCCAGGTAATGGTTTTGCCTTGCTTGTGTGACAAGAAATTTCCTTAGCTACAAGAGAGGACAGAAGGAATAACTTTTGGAAGGAATGTAGCTAACATGAGAACGTTTCCAAGCTTTTTCATGTTTACTGACAGGTTTTTGTAATGTCATATGAAATCACAGAATATTAAATTTGTTGTGGTTATGTCTTCAATGTGTCCTTCATCAGCATTTCAGTAAATATTTCACAGATCAGTGACTTCTTGGACTTTTATCAATGCTAATGTGGCTACACTGATAATCTCCTACCTCAACGGAAGTGTTGCTTTTGATGTGTTGTGTAAAAGTGGTGGATAGACAGTGGTTTTGATATCAAGAACATTTGTATTTGTTTATCTAACAATTGCACACCTAGGTTTTACAGCTAATATCTGTACCTATACCATAAATAAAGATTGCTGGTACAGTTTGTGTGTCTGAGACAGTAGCTCTACATGAGCAAACTCTGACAGTGTTGGACTTCCTGAATGGTCATACTAATGTTGGATGTATCACTCAGTGTAATTAACTGACCACCAAAATAGGATTTTGCAGTGTCACTCCATTAATATTAAATTCTGTCACCCTTTTGTTTGCTGAATAGCTTTAGTATTGCTTTAATTTTGTTGATTTGTGCTTGTTGTGGTTATCCATTTAAAAATGTTTAAATGGTTTACAGGCTAAGAATTAGACACTGTAATTACAGGAGACTTTGTTCTAGTTATGACAAACCCTACAGATTCTGTTTACATGTGAGAAATTATATTATAAAAGCTTTACCTTTAAAAGTTTCATCTGGCTATATTAGCAGATATCAATTATTGCAGGTCATGGTACACCACACCTAACTGCAATATTGAACCCAAAATATGTTTGTTTTACCTAATGTCTCTGATTACACTAGCTACAGTACTTCTGTACTACATTTGTAGATTTTTGTTATCAGTTGATCCCACAAAGTTCTGTTGTACCAGAGTAAGTTATGTATCTGTGTGCTCCAACAACATCACTATGCAAATAAATCTACCAG
>NW_010562938.1:22925-24147 GCF_000687285.1 Phaethon lepturus
TACAAGTTCACACGGAAATTTTTAGAGCATTGTCTCATTGATAACATTGGGCAAATTAATAAATGGTTGTCGAAGATGTTAAATTTGATAGAGTTATAGAAGATATAGGAGATTCATTCTTAGAATGGGACAATTTATATATATATTTAATTTATAAGGCTTCATTTATGGTAGCATTGAAAACTCATCTATGACATCAATGTAGATTTTTAACATGCTTAAACCATGTTTACCTAGGAAATACTGACTTACACTTCTATTTCTCAAAAACAGTATAATACTAGTTATTATCTACCATTTGATCATGTTCGGTGTCTCTGAGATTTTTAAGTGGACTTTCAAAAACAGATTACTGTCTACTTTTATTTTGTTGTTCTTTATTCTTGGACTACTAAAGTTCGAATCATTGTTTTGCACACAGGCAGTCAAATAAGTTTACTTTATCTATCTTTTCCTGGCACTGCAAGAGAATACGTACCATTTGTATCATTAACAACATTGAAAATGATCCTCCAAAACCCACTTTGTGCTAAAAGTCATATCTAGTATTAGTAACATTGAAAGGGATATAGTCTTACACTAAGATTTCAAGTAGTAGTGATCTTCTCCTGATATTGTTTAACCTACTAATACATTCTAAATGCAATATTTCATGACAAATACAACATAAATACCTTACTCTGATAGTTCCTACCTTAATGAGTATTTTGATTTGAAGTTCCTCTCAGTTCTTATCTGTGGGACGTTATCATTGACAGAAGAAAATAAACAGGGTCAGGCTTTGCTATCCTTCTCCCAGGTTGGATGCACTAATGACCTTGTTACACTTGTTCTAGGAGGGATGTACACAAAAGACAGACGGGCATCCATTTGCAATATGACCTGAGTGGTGGGTTGGCCCTGGCTGATGCCAGGTGCCCACCAAAGCCACTCTATCACTCTCCTGCTCAGGTGGACTGGGGAGAGAAAATATAACCAAAAGCTCATGGGTCGAGATAAGGACAGGGAAAGATCACTCACCAGTCACCATCACAGGCAAAACAGACTTGACTTGAAGAAAAATTAATTTAATGTATTGCCAATCAAAATAAGAATAGGATACTGAGAACTAGAAACAAATCTTGAAAACCCTTTCCCTCACCTCTCCCTTCTGCCTGGGCTCAGCTTCACTCCTGATTTCTCCCCTCCCCAAGCAGTGCAGGGGTGCAGGGAATGGGGGTTG
>NW_010562939.1:0-9596 GCF_000687285.1 Phaethon lepturus
GCCTTCCCCGCCAGCTCTTCTTACAGCGCATATAAGTCAAATCCCCATCGTTCCCCCTCCAAAGTTGGTTTAGTACCAGGGAATGACTGAAGAAAAAAGTGCATTGCCAAGTGTAATAATAACTTGGCCAAAGACTGTTGTGGCAGCTGCTTAACAAATGCAGTCATTTATTATTCCTCATCCTTCTCGCTGTGTATTTTATCTCCCTGTTTTTGTTATGGGCTTGGTTGCTGCTTTTCTTTTTCCCCTTCTATTACTTGTGGGAGCAAAGGATGGGGAATGGCTTCATGCCACCAAGCCAGGAGGCTGTTCCTTTGGTAGCAGAGGACTATTAGTTGTTTATAAACTAGCCCTGTGCATGCGTGTGTGCGCAGTGGGTCTGTGGAAGGCATTTGGCCCTTTGCCTAATTTCTCCTCTGATAAAAACTACAGATTTTCTTTTTCACTTCCTCCAGAATAGCCCAACATAAAGTAAATTATCTTTTTATTTTATTTTATTTATCTAAATATTATTAGTAGATTTACTGCTATTACTCCTTTGGAGGGGAGGAGGAAGGAAAAAAAGATGGAAAATTGTGACAATTTTCAGATGCATTTAGTAATGTGTTCTGTGTAGATTACACACAAACAACCTCTCTGTTTAAACCTTAACATTACCATGGTTAGTGCAAAGTTGCAATTTACATTAACAAGTGTTTACAACCAAGACTGCAATAAGTTAATTAAAAACCAGTGCAATAACCAGAATGTCCCCAGCTTCTGCTTGATGTCAAGCTCTATCTGCTTGGCTCCCAAGACAAGTTGCCAAAGGTTTCCAACATCCCTGCTGAAACCCCGGGGATCAGAAGAGACAGGTTCGCTGCTCTGCTGCACCAGTGGCATTGCTGCAGCTATTCTGGTAGAGAGTTGGGCACATAACTCTTTGGAGAAAGAGGCTGGCTGCCTTTTGCATCACTAATTTTGGAGAAGGAGGCTGGCTGCCTTTTTCCTCACCAATTTAAACACACCACCACTTTCAGTGGCTTCCCACCCGCTGAGGAGAATGAACACATGGAATGTGGTTCTTGTTGCAGATGCACAGGCATGAATAGGGCAAAGCATCTTTCTGAACACTCTATTGCTCACCCTTTGAAAGGGTCACTTGTTCGCTGCTTCGCACCGACCACGGCCAGCAGCAGGAGGTTGGTTAAGTGATGAGAGCAGACCATAAATGGTCCCTATGTGGTGGAGAGCAGACAGTCCAATTGCCTGCGCTTTTCTTTTTTTGCCTTTTTTTCCCCCCCCTGCAATGTATTACTTCTTGAGCTTCCACAGCTAAAGGAGATTCTCTGGGAAGCAGAAACTCCTGAAGATTTGGGAGAGTGCAAGTGCTTGTCTGGTGCCAACTTTGCTAAATCACATGAGCTCTGGTCTGATAAACAGTAATTTGTTTCCATGAGGGAGGCTTGTGACAGGTCAAACCATGTCCTTATGATACTACAGCCTTAGAAATAATTATAATAGTGACTTATGAGGAAAGACTTTTATTCATGATGCTCCTTGACTATGCTATGCTGTAAAAAGGCTACACAAGTTACAAGGCAAATGTGGTCAGCTCCTGTTACAAAAGTTCTTATTCTCTAAAAGCTAAACCAGCAAAATGGCAAGAACGATACAGTCTTACAAAAACTACTTTTTGCCTGTAAAGTACACAGCAATGCCATTAGCACTAATTTTGATAAATATATTAAGAAAAAGAAAGTAGCAATATTTCCCCCCTCTTGCTCTTTTGATATCGCTGTTGTGTTGGAGGTTTCTCTTGGAAGAGGGATTTTCGTGGAAGAGCCATCTCCACTTTTTGTAATCATTTGGTGAAACAGCTATCCCGTTTCAACACTTAGGAAAGCCTGCTGGAAATGTGGGTTTGGTTTTTTTTCTTTCACTACCAAAGCCTCAGAAAGAAAATCAAAATTCCTCATCGTGTTTTACTAGCTCTAATAGAAGGAGCCACTGATCCTCCACATCCAATAACCACTTTTCCTCGTTGAGGTACGCTGCAGTAAGACTCAGCTGGTGCCTGTAGGTGGTCAGAGCAGAATTTGACCCTGTCGTGGTTTAGCCCCAGCCGGCAACTAAGCACCACGCAGCCGCTCGCTCACTCCCCCTCCCGCAGTGGGACGGGGGAGAGAATTGGGAAAAAACTCATGGATTGAGATAAAAACAGTTTAATAGGACAGCAAGAGAGAAGGAAACAACAACAATAACAACAATAATAATACCAACAAAGGAATCTACAAGAATAAGTGATGCCCAGTACAGCAATTGCTCACCGCCCGGCGATCGACAGCCCGTCCCTGAGCAGCAATTCCCACTCCCCGGCCAACTCCAGTTTATGTACTGGGCATGACGTCGTATGGTAGGGAATATCCCTTTGGCCAGCCTGGGTCAGCTGTCCTGGCTGTGTCCCCTCCCAGCTCCCCGTGCACCCCCAGCCTTCTTGCTAGCAGGTCAGCACGAGAAGCTGGACTGTCCTTGACTACTTAGCCAACAACTCAAAACATCAGCACGTTATTGACATTTTCTCATCCCAAATCCAAAACACAGCCTCACACTGGCTTCTGTGAAAAAAAACAGCTCTATCCTCGCTGAAACCAGGACAGACCCTAAGGCTGAGGCTGGCTAAATAGCTGCTCTTGCTGTCAATTAGTCCCCTGATCTTAATTTGAAGCTCCCGAGCAGCCAGAGAGGTGCTGGGTGTGACTGGAGATGATGGTGTTACACCTGATCCTGGGCACAACATGTCACTGAGCTGGTGGGGGGGGGTCTGGTGCCTTTTGGAGGTGTCTGGAGGCCACGATTGCTCTGCCAGAAGTTACATGAGGAAATCCTTGAAGCCCTCAAAATGCATGCATAGTCTCGGAGGCAGAGAAAGTAGCAGCACCCTAGGCCAAACTGCTGGGCTGCGAGAATGGTGTTTGAGGTCTTGTTTCAATAAACATGTAAGCAGTAGGTTGTGCATTTGGGAAACACAGTGGCATGACGGCATGTGATGGTAGCTGTTTCCTTGGGGAAACTAGCTTTATCTGATCACATTTTATATCTGCTGGTTCTGCGTTGGCCAACTTGAGTCAAATGCAAGCGAGAAAATAGGCCTAAAAGACATGTGCTTCTAATATACTGTCTCAACCCTTAGGAGATATCAGAGAGTCACTGTGGGAGTTTAACCCTTTGAGTGCAGTGGGAATTCAGTGACTCTCCTCCCTTGCAGAGCTGCTGTGTTTTGTTTGATCACTTAACCTAATAGCTTTGGATACCATGAAATCCCGAGTGTGAACTTTTCTTCCAAAACTTGATTTCTTCTTTTTTTTTAATCTTTCAGGGACATGATAACTTTTGCTTTGTTTTCCCAGGTGCTCAGATAAGCTGTTTTGCACCCAGCTCCTTCTCCTGGCGACAAGCTGCTTACGTGGACTCCTACTGCTGGGCAGCTGTGCAGCAGAAGCAACCATCCCAGAACAACTTAGAAAACATTCCCCTGTGGCTACATAAAGTATGTACAGATCTCCTTCTCCTGGAAGAATTGTCCCCACATAGAAGCCTGCCTGTGCCTCACTTTTCTTTCTCCTCTCCTCTTATAGTCCTTGGCTTTGACTTAATTCTCTATTTTTAGAGAGAGTGTTTTCTTTCCTTTACTTCCAAAGAGGGTAGTACTAGAGAAGGTATTTTCTGCTTTTAAATAAAGCGTCTGTAATGCTGTAATAACACATAACACATATCACCAGTTACCTGATACAAGAGTAATGTTAATGTTGCTGTGTTGCCCTGAAGTGGAGGTGTCACCTAGATTTAGCCAAGAACTATTTTAGAATCAGACAAGACACAACATCTGCCCTAATGCTTGTATCAAAAGCTTACTTTAGGAAAACAGGATAGCAAAAACATTTCCTATTTCTATTGTATTACACTTGGCCAATTTTGCACGGAGAGGAACTTAGGGCAGACAGGCATTTCACAAGAGATGAAATTCATCACTGGTAAAAGCAGGTTTAACCCTGTCTTCTGTGTGCTTTTCTGAGCTTCCACAGGCTGTTCCCTTGCAAACCATGAGCTGGCTTTCACTGCTCCAGGTAAAGCAGCATCATACTGAATGCACAGTAAGAGACTTATTTCATGTGTGAAGAGTGCAGTAGGTACTAAGATAGTTGAGCTGGCTCAAAGCAGTTAGCTGAGCTTTGGCAGGAGTTACAAACTCTGAGTAAATGCCATGCTAATGCCTGGAGCTGACTCAACTCAAGAGGCAGCGTCGCTCTTCTTGGGCAGTGCTGATGCCAAAGTAAGAAATGGTGTTGGAGCCCTGCAAATTTGGGTGTTGTGTGCTGCCTTCCCCAGCCCTTTTATTACTTGCTGCAGCAAATAACCCCCCTGGCACCTGGGAGTGGAGGAGAACCTGGTGTTAGAGGGAGCTCACGTCTGGGACCTGCAGCACCTGTATTTCTGGGTTTTGATGGTGTATCCCATACCACAGCTTTTATTATTCAGTCAGCTGGTAGTATCTCCTCTGAAAGAGTATTTGAGGCTGTCTCTGATTTGTTTGCTGACTCAAATCACTAACTGTAAGGATTTACTACTGCGTTCTCCAGTTAGCTCCACTCATAAACTTGACTCAACAGTCTTGCATTTCACGAATATTAAAGCCAGACTTGTTGGTTTCTATACTGAACTTTTCCTTGCTCAGTTAGTGCTCCAATTCAGACAGACCTTCTACAGAGGTCAGTCAAAGCTGCTGGGACATCTCACAATGCAGGCAGCTTGCGTGGGTGGAAACTCCAGCTGCAAACCTGTATACATCGCTCCTGCGTTCTCTTGAGGGATTGAGTTCTTGTTACCCGATTTCTTTATGTTGAATTTTTTGCCATAGTCACCTGCTGATAGCTGTAAGTCTCCTAATTTGCCAGCCATGACTAATAGCTTAAGTAGTCATACTTTTATGATGCAACCCATGTTAATTTGCTGACTGGTGCTGTCTCAGGAATTGATGCAGGGAAGTTCTTCCCACAGTTCCTCCATGATAGCTTGATGGGCATGGCATGTTTCCTTGCAGATACCCTGCAGACTAGCTTCAAGAAGTATGTCTGAACAGCTGAGTCAGAGCTTGTAGCAGAGGCTGGATGCCTTGTCTTAACCTCCTAAATCTATGCTTAGTCACCTACCCTTCTACTGAGCCAGGCACTGGGAGCTTCAGATGCTGGTTGGAGTCTGCTATTAATTAATATCCTTCTACTGGTTGTTCATCAATTTCCATGTTCAACAAGTTTCCAGGGAAGGAGCGGTGTTACAGCTATTAACATTGTCCTGTGGTTCCCACTGTGGTGGGAACATCTGAAGGTATTTGGGTGTTGTTTGCATCCATGGCCAGCAGCGGGCTGCACTGCGGAGTGGCTTGCCATGGGGGCCGATCGCTTCTGCAGGAGAACAGGGCTTGGGTTGTCTCCTGGTGCAGGCTGCGCGCTGCAAGATACGTGCAATCTCATTGCTCTGCAGATTTTGGTTATATAACCATTTTTAAAATGGGCAGAGCAGAGCCCTCATGGGAGCACAGTGATGTTAATGAGACAAGGGACCCTTCCTAAGCTCAAGTGAGAGAAGATTTGACTCTGCGGTGTGAGGGCAGGGATGCACGTAGAGGGACAGCAGGGATCGTTAGGCCCAATTTTTCTTAAGACAATACTTGAGGCTTTTTTTCTGCTTTCTGAGCAAAGCATCTCAAATTCTTTCTAATATTCTGACTCATTTAGCGTCTTGCTATCTTGGTGTTCTAGAAAGCTCCATAAGAAATGCTTAAGGAAGCGTTAGATTACGGTTTTGGGGGATTGAAGTTGTAGGCCCCAATTCCTGATTGAAATGGATGGATTTCCTTATGGCATACTCCCTGTGCTCTGTCAGAAGTGCTGTCAAAGGTTTGCGTCCTGGGAAAGTGCTCATCATGGTATAGAGTGGAAGTAGGACTGTGTAGCTCTTGGTGAAGAAGCCAACTTGCAGCAACTTGCCCTGCTTTTGTTCTAGGCATCTGGTTGCTCTGAAGGATTATCAAAACCAGGTTGCATTATAGAAAAACTTAAACCTTCTCATTTCTCCCCTGCTTCATAGTACAGGTTTGAGCTGGGATTTTTGATTTTTCCATCAGTAAAATGTATGTTTCAATTTTGGGCAATCCCTGAAGCGTGGATACCTTTACCTGCCGTCCTTTCTGCTCTGGGACATCTCTCCCAACACTTGAATTTATCAGTTTGGAAACTTGTTTTGGAGTGGAGAGAAGGAGCGTACTGCAACTTTCTGGGTTCCCTGTGTCTCTCGTGGTTTGTGCACTCCCAGAGGGTGCCCAGGGCTTCTCTCCTTGGAGAACAGGATTTTTGAAATTTCCAATGATCCTGGAAGAACTCTTCACACTGTATAATCCTTAGCAGAAACAAAATGCGTTGTGTGCTCAAGTACACAATTCAAGAAACAAACTATCTGCAGATAAATAAATGGAAAGAAGAGACTATAATATGCCCTGCATATATTCATGGTTTAACAGTAAGATTTCCTCCCCTTTGTCAGTGAAAAAGCTGACAAAATGCTTATATGGTTGAGTCATCTGACAAGACTCATCTTCAGGTTTGTCATTGATGAAACTTAGTCTGGTTGGGCTTCGCTTTTCTGTTGTCTCTGTTTTCTTCTGGGTTTTCCATTCAGGCTTAATTCCTTCGAGAGATTTCTTGTATCTATCTGAAGTGTCAGAACAGAGATACTGGTTTCTAAAGATGAGTGGGAAAGAGAGTGCTGATGTGGGATGGAAGAGTCATGTATTTGCTCTCTCTGTGCAAATACATGACTCTTGTCTCTAAAGATGAGTGCTCCACCTGACAACTTATTTTGATAAAACTTAGCCTGATCCTTAACTGGAATAAAAACAAGCTTTTGGCCATTGTGAGTGGATAGTCCTTGCAGTGCAGTGGAAGAGGAGACTGCACTGCAAAGCATTTATAATCTGTAGTGCACAGAGAAATGTTTTAAGTTTTTAAGCTGTATCAAAACAAGGTGAGGTAAAAAAGGTCATGTATGGTTTGCGATTCACTTTCAGATGTGGAGGCAGGATCATATCTCAACCACATGGCAACCTCCAGAATGACAAGTCATTTGTAGCTCACGTTTCTGCCCTGAAAACCCATGAAGCATCTCCCATCAACTTAAACAGGAGCAGGGTAGTATCCAGAGGGAGCTTAATACCTTTGCTTCTGGAAATGTCGTTGCCGTCATTAGCCTATTTTGGGGGCTGGTGCCTTTGCTTAGGCTCTTCACGGTGGTGTATAGAAATTTGGAACTGAAGAAGCAGACAGTTCACTATGATCTTATTTTTTGATGAGAAATATTTTCATCTCAAGTGAGTGAAGACACTTCAGTGCTTCCTTCTTTGTTGACTACTGTATACCAATAATTTTCTCAAGGCTGTAACACAGACCTGTGCAGCTTAACAGCTTTGTGCTATTGTATTAAAGTTACTGTTTGACAACTATTGGGTATGGTAGAAGTCTGAATGCTTGCAGTCACTTTAATAGTGTTTGCCTGGAGGAAATAAGGACTGAAGATGCAGTAAATTAGAAAACTGTTGTTTTCTAAATGTCGCTAAAATGGTTCTTATCTTCTACCAGCCATCTTTATCCAAACCTTGGCGAGCTCTCTGTAGATTAGGTCCTTGAAAATGCCTTTTGATTCATACCACCCTTGGCAGCTGTATTTTCTTTGGATGATAAAAGCATATTTGAACTTATGAAGAAGTTTTTAAAATGCCCTTTTAACTTATTTGCTGTGTATTTACTGGATCTTAACACAGTTCAAGCTGGGATTGTTATATAATAGACTATTTTGTGGTTTAGTCTGATTTTTCCTTTCACCTTCAGGAGAGTGTGATGTTAATGCATCTTTAAAAGACAATTTTGAGATTCCAGTGCCTTATGTGTTTATGCAAACAGATTACTCAAACACTTCTTCTTCTAATACCCATGCATACATTCTGGTTGAACAGTTAGCTGGTTTCTAACAAATGAACTTAAATGGACTGATGTCTTCAAAGCTTATTTCCCTGGCCTCCCAATAAATGGTGAAAAAAATCATGTCATGACAATATCAGGAATTAATTTTGATATTTGTAGTGCTAGCACCATATGTGCATTTATCAGTGAAAAGCTATGTGTGTGCATCAGAAACTGAAATGTAGTGAAGATGGTTCATGCCATTCCGAGTATTTGTCTGAATGTAGATGTTCACAAATTCTGGTAAGACAGAGTTATTTTGGAAAATTTACATTCAGTTTATGCTGGTAAACTGTATGAGAGGAGCAAATGCAGGCACCTAAATAAATGGTCATGACTTCAAAAGAGTTCAGTTTGTTAAATAAATTAATAGAGTTTGGACTGCATGCATGCAGGTTATTTTTCTTCCCTATTCGTAGTAGCTGGCATTGATTTGAAATTGCTCAACCTATTTATGGTCAGTGATGTAAGAAAACAGCACACATCTATGAACTGGAAGCGTTTTGATGTTCATAAATTATTTGCTTTGATGATAACCTTTATAGCTGCTTTTGCAAGTGTAGAACACAAGACTGAAAACAATGTCTTGTGCTGAGATGGGGGATCAGGGCTCTGCATCGTAACGTTCCTGGACATCCTATTTCTTAAGCT
Source organism: Phaethon lepturus (assembly GCF_000687285.1). Lineage (NCBI taxonomy): Eukaryota > Metazoa > Chordata > Aves > Phaethontiformes > Phaethontidae > Phaethon > Phaethon lepturus. Next base: position 8,703 of record NW_010562939.1, read on the forward strand.
CTCGCTGCCAAGAAAGATCATGCTTTTTTTATTGCAGGGCTTGGTGGAGTGTTGTGCCACGGGCTACCAAACAGCCGGTGTCAGATCTGGTCCTCTGCGTCTTTGACTGCCCTGTGGGATGTGTTACTCTCAGAGTGCAGCCGTGAGATACGGAGAGGCACTAATTCTGCAGTTCCCATCTCAGTTACTTGTTGCAGAGCAGTGATGCTGAACATGCACGTCTTTAGCATGGAGGAAGGAATCCTTCTCTGCACAGATTTCTGCTTAGATAAGGCTTGGCTTTCAGTGCCTCATCAATACCTGTTAACATAAGCTTTGGTGGTTTCTGGTGTTGAGTTGTCAGACATATCCTACTCAGGTATCAGGTGTTCTTGACTTTCAGGAGGAGTAAGGGTATAGCTGGTAATGCTCAAAGGTCTGTCAGGTGAAATGAGCTGCAGCAGAACAGAACGAGGGGCAGCTGACCACTTGGCTTCCTAGTGCTCTGCTGCCTTGGGAGCTTGCTCTCCCACCCAGTGTGTCATCAGGCTAAAGGACAAGCAAGGCAGGGGAACCTGCCTTCCATCATCTTTCTTTAGCTTTCAGGAGCTCAGCAATGCTTAGCAGAAAGCATGTAGGGGTATGGTGGGTTGACCCAGGCTGGATGTCAGGAGCCCACCAACACTGCTCTGTCAGTGCCCTCCTCAGCTGGATGGGGGAGAGAAAAGTTAACGAAAGGCTTCTGGGTTGAGATAAGGGCAGGGAGAGATCACTCAGCAGTTACTGTCACGGGCAAAACAGACTCGACTTGGAGAAATTAGTTCAATTTATTGCCAGTCAAATCAGAGCAGGGTAATGAGAAATGAACCCAGATCTTAAAACCTCTCCCCCCACCCCTCCCTTCTTCCCGGGCTC
>NW_010562940.1:0-218 GCF_000687285.1 Phaethon lepturus
AGAGCCGCCGGAGGCATCGCCTTAGTCCCTCTGCTTTCGGTTTAGTCGTGCTTCGACTGCGGCGCCAAGAACCCGAGTTGGGCCAGCATCACCTACGGGGTCTTCCTGTGCATCGACTGCTCCGGCGTCCACAGGTCCCTGGGCGTGCACCTCAGCTTCATCAGGTGCGTGGGGCCCGGGAGCGTGCGCGGCGGGGAGCTGTGGCCCGTGGGGGACCG
>NW_010562940.1:310-11287 GCF_000687285.1 Phaethon lepturus
GGGCTTTTATGTGGCTCGCTCGCTGGAGGTTGTAGGTCACGCAGCCCTTCCAAGATGGAGTTTCCGAAGCACCTCAGTGGAACATCAACATGTTATTTTTGCAAACCTTGCAGAAACGCTGTCTGGGCTCCCAGTTGTAGAAGCTGAAAGGAGAGCATGGTGCATGAGTCTTGCCAGGAATATGGAATTATTTCTTGAGCAACGCAAAAAGAAGAATATTATTTAATCTTTTCTGTAACAGCCTAGTGGGGAAGATGGTGTTGGATTTTCAGCCTATTTGTTCTTATTTTCAGTACTTGTAAAAGTTAGCATTATAAGTAACAAAACTGTGACCTTTACTTATTCAGAGACAAGCTGAGTAACTGGTATGAGACGTGTTCTATCACGTAGCTTTACTTTATTGTTTTCTCGGTTTGTTATGTGTTCTGGCCTAATCTGTGGGATGGGCTGAACGTGAGTCTGTCATGTTGTGGTGAAATCACATGTAGAATGAAAGTTGTTGTCTGTGCTTTTCTAGCTCAAGCTCCACCCTCTTAAGCAATACAAGTGAGAGGTCTTCTAAGTGAGGACACTGTTATCTGGTGTGAGGCTTAAACTCGGGTTTTGGTTTTTTTTTTTCCTCGCTCTAGAAATTCAAATTAACTTCTTAAAGCAAAGAAGTTACCAAGATGTTCTTTCTCTTTTTGCCCCCTGTATTTTGGGATAGTAGTGGGATATCTGGCTGTTCTAGCTCAGAGCTTGCTTTTGCATTTGGCATGCCTGTACGTTATTAATGTGTTAATTTGTTCTCACACAGGTCCACAGAGTTGGATTCTAACTGGAACTGGTTCCAGCTGAGGTGTATGCAAGTGGGCAGCAATGCCAATGCGGTGAGGAGCCTCTGTAGGCATTTCGCTTGCTTTCCCTCTGGCTAATCCACATCTTCAGTTTCTTGTGCCTTTGCTTTGTGTGGCTTTCTGGGTAGCAACCTCTCTGTGGTTTTTGGAAATGTGTAATGAGGGGAGGTGTTTGTCAGGTGTGCTTCGAAGTCAGACTGTGACCTTTGAAGTGTGTTGCTTTCTGATGTGCAGATTTCTCATTTACTTGCATCTCATTTAAATGAGAGGCATAGTCCTCTTAAAGGAAAGGAGCTAGTAACGCTGATCAGTTTGAAAGCTCATGCTCAGCATCATGACTCAGAAGCATCCTCCTGTGGAGGACAGGGATGGTTTTCTTAGTCCTCTGAGGCCTGGAGAAGGCTGATCAAGGAATGGTTGGTTCGTGCTGTATGCTCAGTGTTATATCCCCTGCCTCTGGGAAGCTTTCTGTTGAGTTTGAGTTAATGTCTAATGCTTGCTTGAGTATGATTTAGCAGTCAGGAGACTGAATGTTCTTCTCTTTTTCAGACGGCTTTCTTCCGCCAGCATGGCTGCACTACCACAGATGCCAATGCTAAGTATAATAGTCGAGCTGCCCAGATGTACAGGGAGAAGATACGGCAGCTGGCAAGTGCTGCCATGGCCAAGTATGGCACTGATGTAAGTTTGAGCAGCTCTGTACTGTTAGATGTGTAGTGCTGGATGCTGAGTCTTCTAGAGTATCTTCCTTTTTCCTTTTCCTTTCTTCAGCTGCTTATAGATGGACTGAGTGGAGTCCCTGGGCATTCCCCTGACAAGAGTGATGCTGATTTCTTCATGGAGCACACACAGGTGAGAACTGCCTAAACCAGACAGCCTTAAGAGCTCTCGAATAGCCAGGAGCAGTCCCACTTAGTTTGGAAGGACTCTTAAGTTGTGCACTTGTTCAGTAGTAACATGGAAGAACTAAGATTCAGTCATCAGCCTGAGACACAGTCACAGCTCTAATCAATCCCTCATGGGGCCTATAATATCCATGTCATTTGTCTTCAAGACCATCTTTATCTTCAAGGAATACTCAGAGCTACCAGCTACTTCCTGGAAAATGCTCTGTATACTGCGTTTTAATGCATAGTCTCTTTGTACAGTTAAAAGCAAGGACTGGCTATTACTTTGAACTTCTGGTTTAGTCAGCTTTTCAGTGCATAGACCCTGGTAAAGTGTATTTGGACAACTGCTTGCACAGTGCTAGGTGGACTTTTTCAAGTGAATAGAGTAACGTGAGAATTGCCTGTATGGCAATAAAGACAGTGGAAGCCAGGATTACTTTTTTTCCCAGGGAAACTCATTCAGACTCTTTCTCCCAGATCTAAGTTCATCTCTTTAACCTGGGAAGTTCTGGCAGTAGCCAACTCTGATACTACTGTTGAGTGATGCTATCCCTCCTCCTGGCCTTCCATTCAGCTTGAGTTCCATTTTTTCCTTTAATTTTTGTCCCTGCTAAGGGGATATGGACTTGTCCATATGTTACCTTCAAAGAAAGCATAGACTGGCATTTGGAACATGTTTCCTTTGGCCTAAAACTGAATACAGGTCACAACCTGAAGTAAGTTAAGGATTGTTCGGTTCATTCATCTTCTGCAAATCACTGGAATGAGGATCTCCTTGCAGTCTTCCAGTACCTGGGATGTAGCAGATGCCAGCCAGAATCCTGCAGAGTCTTCCCTGGAGATGGAAAAAGCAGCAAAGTCATCAGAAGGCAGTGAAGTGTCGAGTGAGTTCCCTGCTGAATAATTTTCCCAGGAACCTGACTTCACTTCCAGGAGAATATACTTCTGTACCACAGTTGGAAGGGCTGAGCTTTTAGTTTGGTTTGGGCTTGAAGGAGTGGAAGCTCTGTGCACTCTATGATGTTTAGTTAAAATTAGTGGAGTCTTTTGAAAACACTGCTCTATTTGGGATCAGTTCTCTGCTTTTCCCAAAACTCTCACAAAACTGTTTTGAGGTTTAGCTGCCCTGCTTCCAGACATAATTATTTGTTATATATTGTTTGTTTAAACACTCTTCTGTATCCCTTGAATTTGGTGGGTCTGGAAATGACATATGACTATAGATGAAAAAATTGTTTGTAGTGTGAATGACAGGGAAACCAAGAATCTGGGGGCATAGCTGTAATCTGAAACAGCTTTGTGTATTCCCCTGCAGAGTCTTTCCTTTCTTTTTAATGTGTTAAGAACATTGCAGAGGGAATAACTTGCTCTGTGGAGACTTAAAGTCATTGTGCTTGGGAAATTGCATGTTTCAAACTGTAACTTAGCTTGTTTGGGGTGGGGGCAGAGGAGGTAAAGGAGATGTGCTGGAACTGTGAGCATACTGAAAAGAGAGAGGTTGAGAATCTCACTGCTGAATGTTCTCCCCTGTTTTTGTGCCCACAGATTCCAGCCAAGGCCCATCTATTGACTTGCTGAGCACATCGCCTAAAGCTCCTCTAGGTAAGTAATACTCTTTGCCATCTCTCAGATCAGTCTTGTTCTTATACTTCCTGTTCAGTAGTAAGCTCAGCGGAGCTGGAACTGATGAGCCAATTTCCAAAACATCTAAAGGAGCTTATATTCCTCTGGAGCTAGTACTGAGGATGTCCCTGAACCCCAAAACGAAGCCACAGTTTACGGGAGGTTTCCTCTTCCTTTGGATAATCAAGTTCAAAGCTGTCGCCTTCCCAAAAGCTTGTTTTCATTTTTTGAGCTTTGGACAAAACTTGGCATTGACATATCTAGAAGTTGTCTGATCAAGGCCTCATGGATGTGTTGGTTGTTTTTTGTTTTGTGGTTGGGTTTTTTTGTTGTTGTTTTCTTCCCCAGAAGCTTTGGAGGTAAATGAATTTTTAGGTTCCAGAGTAATAGGGATTTGTATCTGATTGTCCCCTGTCATTACTGTCCTGGCTGCACACAGAGCATCTAGCTGGAGCTTCTTTCCTTATTGAGAGTGTGCTCCTAGCCCACAGTGGTTTCATCCTGGGTGGAAAGCCTGTGTCATCAAGTGTCTATTCATTCCCCATGTTTTTTATCTCTTCCTCAGACATGTCCATGTATCTGTCAACACAAGGGCCTGCTCCTGCCAGAGGTAACTGGCTAACAGCTGGCCTGCGCTGGCTGCTTGTGACAACTCTGCCTGCCCCTTCTGTGATTCTGTCTTCAACTCTAGCTTCCTGTGCTTGGAGGGAGAGAATGAACCAAAGCTTATACGTGTTGTATTGGGATCAAAATGAGCTATTCCATATCTTGAAAGGGATCTTATTGTCATTTCTGTTAAATGCTTCCTGACAGTAATAAAAAAAATCCACCCCAAACAACCCCAAATCAAATGTTAGGATCATTTGCAAGCTGAAAACAGTCTTGGATAGTGTGAAGGTTTTGAACCACCCCTATTTCGAAAAGTTACGGTAAGACTAGAAAAGATAGAGGAAAGGCTGTCAAGAATGATCTAAAGTATGGGTTGACAAAAGTCATATGGGTATAGAAAGTGAAGATACACTTCTCTGGAAGAAAAGCCAACAAGGGTGGTAAAAGTTTTTGGAGCTATGTGTTGGAAGCTGGAAAAATGTCCTGGGCAGTCCCTCTCTGTTTGCTTTGTTCTTACACTTTTCCCCAGGCATCTGCTGCTTGGCTGGACCTTGGCTGGTTTTACAAGTGTGGCATGCTTCATGCCCTCAGAGTGACAGGTTCCTGGTGCAAGGTGTTGGGGAACCTGTTGCTTTTACAGCTCGCTGCACTTTAGGTCCATTTTGTCATCGGGCTGCTCATGTTAACATGACTTTAGGGTTCTTGCTTCTTTGTCCCTAAGGCATTGGTAAGGCACTGACTTTCATATGGCTCTGAAGCTGCATTATCTTGGATTTATGTATGGAATAAATCTAGTCTGTCTTTAGCTACCCTGATCCCTACTGGCTAGGGTCACCAACTGCATGACACTTGGAGGAGCTATTCAAAGGTCTTAATTCACATACAAGTTTCTCCAGAGATGTACGTGCTGCTTTAGGCCATGAGCCTGCAATTGTGGAGCTTCTAAGTGCATCTTTCTTGGCTGGGTGAAGTCACCCAGGCTTCTGATGTGAAGCTGCATGGTGTGCACTGGACGCTACAGCAGCTGGACTGTGGTGGATGTTCGTGTGGGTTGCTGACTAATTTTGGCTTCTTATAATTCTGCTTATTTGCTGCTTCCCTCCTCTTGCAGAACTTAAATCCTCCCTCATTGGAAAGAAGAAGCCGGGAGCTGCCAAGAAAGGGGTATGTCTGAGCTCTTCTTTTACGGAGAGGAGGTAGACCATGTCTCATATTACTGTAGTCCTTTCCCTGGCCCTTGCTTTCTGTCCTTAACAAAGCTGCGTATGGAGAGATGCATTTGGGGAAGAGAGAACTTTGACCATATCACTACTTATTTTGAAAGATAGTTTGTATATTAATGGACAAAAACAATTGGGCTTTGCATGATTACTCATTATGGTCTGAAGTGTATGTGGCTGATCTCTTAGCACTGGCCTCTGGAAGAACACTTGGATGTTCTTCCATACTCTTGTTGAAAGCCCTATTGGGTCTGTAGGTTGTGACTATACAGGGCGACCAAGGGCCTGATCAGTGCAGCAAGGAGTAGATTCTCATATTCTTCTATGACAAACACTGTAGGATGAAGAAATTGCTATTTTTTTTTTTGTTTTGTTTTTCAAGTTGGGTGCAAAAAAAGGTCTTGGAGCCCAGAAAGTGAGCAGCCAGAGCTTCAGTGAGATTGAGCGGCAAGCCCAGGTGGCAGAGCAGCTGAGGGAGCAGCAGGCAGTAGAGTCCAGGAAACAAGCTGAGGAGTCCATGTAAGTGCTCTGTTTGGGTTGAATACTTTGCATACATAAGGCAGAAGTAATACAAGGTTAATGCTGTTCACCCTAGGACCACCTAATGTGAGTACAGACCATGCTGCACAATAGGATGTGCAGCCAATATGGCCCTTATAGCAGGGCACAAGTTATGCTACCATATTTTGTTCAAGTTAACACCCCTGCAAGAGTTTAAGGAGCAGATATGGAAGTATCTTGTGTTTATGTTGACCTTTGGATAGGACTGAAAAAGGCAAAGGCTGAACTGGATGGGGCATTCTGTCGGGGGGTGGCGGGCAATGAATACAGTAAGGAAATCATGGTTAGCCAAAAAAGAATTGAATCCTAGTGGAGGTGAGATGGCAAGACAAGCAGTAGCTTCTACACAAGGATTTTTGGCAGAGCTGTTGTAGAAATGGGTGTGTTGGTGGGTTGTCAGGGTTACACTCCCCCTCGCCTCTCTGTGACATGGGTTGGGAGGAGGGTAATGAGCTGGTACCCACCATAGCTCTTTCCTTTAGAGTAACCTCAATGCGACTAGCTTATCAGGAACTGCAGCTCGAGCGGAAGAAGGAAGAGAAGAAACTTCAGAACCTTGAAGGGAAGAAACGTGAACAAGCTGAGAGGCTGGGCATGGGCTTGGTGTCCAGAAGGTACTTGGCTGTGGAAGGCATAGGACAGACAGGTGCCTTGGAAGCACCCTGTTCTGGAAAAGTTTCTTCAAGGCAGTAGCTTGCCTTATCTCTTGTAACAGATAAGGAGCTGATTTGAAGTGCTCATATGCTGGACTATGTCTAAAAATGCTTCAGGCCCCAGAAGGAATGGGCACACTCTCTTCAGATGTTCTAATTCTCATTTGAGCTTTTCCAAAGATGCATGTGGCCTGTCAGTGTCTAGCCCTAGAGCCCTGCTGCTTGACAGATGTTCCCCTGTGGAATACTTCCCTTAAGAAGGTAGCTCAAGGCTTCTGAGAGTCAGGATAAGCTAGACAAGTGGTGAAGGGAGCTGGCATCCCACCAACTCTCCCTCAAGGCTTGTGGCGCCTGCCCTGCCTGTGAAGGCCAGATTGTTTTGAGGCAGACTGGTTGTAGGGGCTGGATGCTGTCAGACCCATGAGCCCTGACTGCCTGTTTGTTGTGCTAGTTCTGTGTCACACTCGGTGATGTCTGAGATGCAAGTAATTGAGCAGGAGACGCCGCTAGCTGCAAAATCTTCCCGTTCCCAATTGGATTTGTTTGAAGATGCTGGAGGCTTCACATCTGGACCCCCCAAGTAAGGCTCAGCTTCAGTGTAGTCTTTGGCTTATTCCTGAATTTAATGTCTGGCCTAAATTACCTATTTTTGGTACCTAGGTACAAATATAATCCCTTCTCATTTGAAGATGCATTTGGCTCACGATGGGAAACGGACTCTTCGTGGGGTATGGATAAAGAGGAGGAACCTGAGGTGACCATTTCCAGTATTCGTCCAATTTCAGAGAGGTAAAGTACCTGCCAGTGCTACTGTACCTTTCTTGTGTGTGGGACAAAGGGATAGGTCTAGAAGCCGTGGGGAGAGATGCTGCTGTGTTATGACAGGAGCCTTGTCTGCAAAATATAACTTGCATGGACAAGAAAAAGGGCCTTCAATGAAAGAGGCTTAGGCACTTCTTTGCTTATCATGTCCCTGAGTTTGATACAGCCTTTATGGTCATCAAGTGCTGGCTGTTCTGAGGTGGGGAGGGCAGAACTCTATGGTAGCTAGCACTTGAGGATTTGTTGCTTTCCTTTGATCAGATGGGGTCTGAGAGAGAAGTCTCTTTCATTACTGTGTTGGGTGAGCTTAAGCTGTCTCCTCTCTTGTTTCCTGTTTCCTCAGACCCACCAGTAGGCGGGAGACAGAGAACAGGACATCAGTTGTGGAATCCAATGAAGCTCGGCAGAAGTTTGCAGGGGCTAAAGCCATCTCTTCAGATATGTTCTTCGGGCGGGAGGCAGACACTGAGGTAGATGCATTCTGCAGTGCTTAAGCTGGTACAGCTCTGGCTTCATCTCCTCTTGTTTGCTTAGGTCCTACTTTGTTCCCTTCCTTTATAACCTTTTTGTTTTGTTTTCTGCTGCAGTATGAAGCCAGATCCCGACTGCAGCAGCTCTCAGGCAGCAGTGCCATCAGCTCTGCAGACCTGTTTGGAGAGGCTGAGAATGCACACTCAGGTTTGTTAGCACTCATCGGGTTGAAGAAGGGGGCTGCTTTGGAGGACCTAGACTGGAGGGTGTCAGGGTGCTCTCTGGAGCTGGGGGACTCTGGGGTAACTCCTGCTGGTTCTTGTAGGTGGTGTATCAATCGGGAATGTCCTGCCTGCAGCTGACATTGCACAGTTCAAGCAAGGAGTGAAATCAGTTGCTGGCAAGATGGCTGTCCTAGCCAATGGGGTGATGAACTCCCTCCAGGTGAGGTTACACTATGGCACCTTTGGACAGGCTATCGTCGTGCTCAGGGACTTTTACCACACCCTGGCTTCTGCTGGAATTAGCATTGTCTTAAATTATGTGGAAAGTCCCAGGTAGAGACCTGTCTTGTGTAGCTGATGACTACACTACAATAGCTGAGCAATTCCAGGTGGCCAGTGAACTCCACTTGGCCAACCCTACTCTCCTGGTGGACAGGACACCTTGTTATGTCAGATATGCATTTTCCCACAAATTCCAGGCAGAATTTAAAGTTAAGGCCACTTTACTTTCTGCCTTTGCATGGTGTCTAGGTAACCTTGTGCTGCATTCCAATCTTAAAACAGCCCAAGACCTTGATACCTGTCTCTGGAGTTTGCATGAAGTGTTGTAGCGTGGTGTCTTGGTGTGTTTCCTTCCCAGGATCGTTATGGCTCATATTGATGACCCAAGGACTGCAAGTCAAAGGGAAGCCAGCAAGAAACACTGATGCCACCTATTGCCTGGAGTAAACTCTGCAGGGTTGTCTTAGTTTGTCTGGGGTGGGTGGGGAGGGGAGAAGGTAAGCGGAGGGGGTCAGGACATTGCTGTGCCCAGGATGCTTTCCAAATATCTCTGGATTCCACTCTATTAAAATTCAGTGTGCCCTCATATCCACTGCTATCTACTAGCCAGTGGAGACAGGCCTTTTCACAGGGTTAACCTCACTGCTCTAAAAGATACGATACGAACTCCTGGTCTGCCCTCATCAGTGCTCCTGTCCTTTTTGGCCCACATCTTACCTCAGCAAGTGACAGAGGAAAGGGGAATGCTATTTTTCTGAACATCGTGTTACCTGGTTCCCATGGCCGTGACTGTTTCTTTTTGTTCTGCTCAGTGCTCCCAATCCATGGTGCTGTGGAGGCCTCTGTATTTGCAGGGTTTGACTTTTACCATGGGATAATCCTTTTTACTGTCTTGTAAACAGCATATATTGATGCAGGAGAAAAAAAATCAAACAAAGCAAAGATTATTTTTTTAGCTTCTAATTACATCAGCAAAAAAGGCCCAGGTGAAGAAGTACTATAAAGATATTTACTGGATCCATGGTTATTTTGTTGCTCAGCTTTGGGCAGAGGTCAAAGTCGTGAATCTCTTGCTTCACCAATGAAGTCAACTTCTGAAGTGCAGCAGTGAGACAGGACTGTCATTTCAGTCCTCTTCAACTTGTCCCTCTGCTCCTGGTTTTAACAGAACATGTTTTTCTCTTCCTTGGACTATGGTGTTGAGGATGGGGTAGAAAGAAAAAGCAGGGGGGAAAGGGCTAGTTACCCACTATTAGCAAAAGAGAGGTGGGGGCTGTTCTGCAGTTCCTGGCAGCATCCCCTCTCTCTCTGGGGCTGGTACCTCTGCTGTCCGGCTGGAGGGGCTGGCGGCGGGAGGGGAAGGGTTACTCTGCCACTGTATGCAGGTGTTTTGGTGGGGCAGGAGGGGGGTAAGCGTGGGGCCTGACGCTTGGCTGTGCCCCCAGCTCGGTTGTGCCGTGACGGTACCCTGGCTCTGAGGGGTGGCAGCTGGGAACGCAGGGCAAGCATGCATGCGTGGTGGCAGGCCATCTCTGCGGTGGCAAGTACTGCCCAGGCGGGAGCAGGGAGTCAGTGGGTTGCGGTGGCGCTGGCCCTTTCCCCGGCCAGGGCCTGCAGGTAGTGCCGCTGCCCTGTGCCGCTCCTGTCCACCCTGTACCAATCCCACAGGGCTGTTACCCTCAGCAGCGGCTGGGGCAGCCCAGAAGACCCCAGATGCAGCAGTGGCCTTATGTACTTTATTGCCGGGCTGTCACAGTCACTCACTGATGGTGGAGAGAGAAAGTGCAGGCAAAGAGCACATGAATAAATAAAATAACTTACAATAAATAAATAACCCTTCCTGCTACTTCCACAGGTGAGGACTTCCACAGGTGAGGCTGTGGTATACTCTCAGCAGTAATGGGATTAGTCTTAAAATAGCTCCAGCACGGGCTGAATCCACCAGGCTTAGGGCTGCTAGAAGCTTTGTGTTACCAGCTCCTGATAGCCCATGCTGCAGCATTTTATAAACTGGAGGAGCAAGGAGGCTCCCAAAGAATCAAGAGAAACTGAAGTTCCTCAGGACATAACTAGTCTATGCAAGCTGAGGCACAGGAGCTGGGCTAGACAAAGTGTTCAGGGCTGTGGAGGCCAAACTGCTGTGTTTGTTAGTTACCATTAACACCATGAGAGCTGCTTCTTTTTGTAGTTTTAAGGGCTACGCTGTGATGCTACAACAATGCCAATATTTACAAAAAATAGCCAGGACTCATTTGATTGATAACTTAATTACTTGCTTCTGCCCACCCAACCCCAGGAGATGATGCTCTATATTTTTGCAAGCCACATTACCTGTGGCCCAGGAATTTAAAGACTTTTTCTCTCTCACTGTCCTCCAACCCTTTTGAAGCTCTCTTTTCCAAATACCTTAATATGCTGTGGGAGGCCTCACAAAAGGAAACTCAGTACAGGAGAAGAGCCAGACAGCACCGTGCAGTACATAGTTACTGCAGTCTAGCTTATTTGCTATATTTGCTTTGATAACTCTTAGACACATGGAGGAGGAAGCAGAGACAGGTGGCATGGCAATACCTAAACCCTTCTTTTCTATGAATTTCAGGAATTTCTCTACCTTTGATCATATGCAGGTGCAGCTTTACAGGGAATAATTATAATGGAGCATGAGTGCAGAGCTGCCACAGGCTATTTAACCACTCTATTGTCTAGGCCAAGCCTGAGCACAGCTACACAACACAACACTGGCAAGCAGCCCACAGTAGCATGCCCGCTGTTCCAGCACCTGCTGA
>NW_010562940.1:11318-35647 GCF_000687285.1 Phaethon lepturus
GAGAGAACACCAGCTATTTCCAAGCGGAGGCAGAGCTAGAGTCTGCTGGTTTGTCTTGCCTGCCAACAGAGGGTAGCATAACTCTGCAGCTCGAAATAAATGCTGTGGAGGAGCTATTCCTGCATGAATTTAGAGCTAGGAAAAAGGCAAGAGTTCTTCCTGTGAAGAGATGGGTGAACCTAGCAATGGGGACTGGCACAGCTGCACACACACTGGTCATATGGACAGAGCCCACCATCAAAGCAGATGCTCTGCAAGGAGGTGCAGTGGGTTCTGGAGAAACCCAAGGTTGGAACGGTGCCCACCCTCACAACCTTCAATTTTCAGAGGAGTCTGTCTCTTCATTGGAGCCTTCACTCTCAGCATCCATTTTTCGACGATGATGTAGAGGTTTCCAGGGAGAGTTAATCCTAGGTGAGTTTCGGATAGGCAAATTAGCTGTGTCCCCGCTGGAGCTGGTGGGCCCGGAGACAGAAAGCCCTGAAACCTGAGCTACCCTGAAAGAGAAAAGGCAAATGCTAGGCAGCCTAACTTGTAATCTCCAACGTTTACCACAGCCATTTTGGAGTGAATTTGCAAGGAGGACTTATTCACAACTCGCACAGGGATGGAAAGATGTTCATGGCACAGAGGGGGAACACTTTGCACTAGTACCTGCCGGACTTGCTATGTGAATCTTTCTTCCTGTTCAAGCAGGTCTGTCTTATGGGCTGAGCTTGTGTCTTCCAACACCCCTAGTTTTCACCACCCAAACAAAATTTCCCTGTTCATTAGAGACTGCTGCTTCCTCTAGATCCCCCTTTGAGGCACACTTTTCCCCTCCGTTTCTGAAGCCTTTTCTAAGGATTTTGTTAGCCCTACCAAGGCACCCCAAAGAAAGAGGACCTCTCTGCTCAGGCTGCTCTGTTAGCTCCTCTATTGTTTTATAAGTAAGTAGAGCAAAGGAATAGTGACAGTTACTTGAGTCTTCCTTAGTATGCTACCTTTAATCTTTACCTCCTACTTTAGGCAACTCCACTTACAATTTCTCAAGTTCCTGATCCATGGCAGGGTCCAGAAACAAATCTCCTTTATCTGGCAAAGCCCCTGGGGAAAAAAAGCAACAAAGGATAGTATCAGAGCAGAGTTAGGCTATTCATTCTTAAGAAAAGTGCTCAAGCCATAGCAGCATCCAAAATCTGTCCTGCAAGACAGTGAAGACTTCCTTATACCTATTGGAGAAATGGACACTGAATGTTGAGGATCCTGGACAGATAAAGAATGATGGTCCATATTCTGGGTCCTTCACACAGGCTGTAGCTGAGCCCAGACTAAATGGGAGGCACTGTCAGCAGTCTTGCCTCTCAAAGAACTTGAAAAGCTGTAAAAATTGGCAGTTTCCATACACTATATAAAGCTACTGAGTACTGATGGGCAGGGAGATGATGGTCTCTCAACTTCAGGCCTCTGCTGATTGCCCTATATAGTCAGCAGTCCCAGATCCTATCAGAGCAATAGACATGTCATTGTCTGTGCCACAGCCTGAAGCATATGCTATACCACCCAGGGAGACATATACTTCTGTGCCACCTGCCTTTCTTGTGGTGCACTGAGCTTGGGGATCAAAACACTCCACAGGTGTAAGACTGTTGCTTTCCTTGCAATTCAGGAAGGTCAGGCCTGACTCTGGTGCACATTTAGCTTACAGGAGTAAGTGTGGATGGACTGCGCTCTAGCATTACTTGCTGTCTGGGTGAGAGTATGAAAGGCTGGGCCAGTAATGGGGTACCCTCTCTCAGCATAAAGTCAGTATGCTATTTTTCATGTTTGAAACCCTATTCAGGGTGAAGGACATGGTATAGATCAGGACTGCAACCGCAAGGTTGATCATCCTTGCCATTCTCTGAAAGGGTACTGGCACCTCAGAAAGAGCCCACAAAGGAAGATGGGGCTCTTAGGAAGGACAGGTTTGCTAATTCTGTAACAAACTCCACCTTGTATAGGGGTCATGGGAAGGTGTGATCAGCCAGCACACAGATGACAGGAATTGTCTACCACAGCCTGCATACTGCCACTGCACACCAGGAGAAATACACTTGGTAATCTGTACCAACAGTGCAGTGAGGAATGCTCTTGTTTTTCAGGAGACCTGGGTGCTACACCCAGTATCTTTGGGAAGGGGCTTTGTAGTTTGTGTAGGGGGACAAATGGTTCTGTCCCTGGTACCTTGCTCTTGAACGAGAGACTGGAGAGCCACCCCCCTCACAGAGGAAAGCTGGCAGCAGTCATCAAAACATATCAATGAGTGCCTAAAAATTATAAACAGTTTAGACTAGAACCAACTCCCCTGGTCTTCCCCTCCTGCAAATGAACAGGAAAGCCTGTGTCGTGGTTTAGCCCCAGCCATCAACTAAGCACCACGAAGCTGCTCACTCGCTTCCCCCTGCCACAAGGAGGGATGGGGGAGAGAAATGGAAAAAAAACCTCGTGGACTGAGATAAAAACACTTTAACAGGACAACAGAAGAAGAGGAAATATTAATACTACTGATAAAGAAATATTCAAAAACATGTGATACACAATGCTGCAATTGCTCACCATGTGGTGATCAAGAGCCTGTCCCTGAGCAGCGATTCCCACACCATGCCTAACTCCAGTTTATATACTGAGCATGATGTTGTATCGTGGGGAACATCCTTTTGGCCAGTCAGGACCAACTGTCCTGGCTGTACCCCCTCTCAGTTTCTTGTGCACCCCCTCACTGGCAGAGCACGGGAAGTTGAGAAGTCCTTGACTTAGTATAAGCACTACAACTACTTAGCAACAACTAAAAACATCAGTGTGTTATCAACATTATTTTCATACTAAATCCAAAACACAGTACTATACCAGCTATTAGGAAGAAAATTAACTCTATGCTAGCCAAAACCAGGACAGCCTGGCACCGCAACATAGGGTGTCAGGAGGTTCAATGAAGTGCCCCAGGCTGCTCCCTTTCACGGGCTCAATTAAAAGTGTAAGCAGCTAAAGCTTAACTTGTTTCTGCATTTGCAGAATGCACAGTGAGGTCTCTAGGGCACAAGAATTACTTGGGAGAGTCAGTAAGTAAAATTTAAGGGATTCATGAATCAACATTGACACTGGAGTTGGGCTGCGATTCTAGCCTGCCTGACAAACTCATCAACGCTGCCCCAGCCTGAACAAGCTGCTCTAATCCCTACCCCTGTTCCTCAAGGGGGGCTACTGGCTTTGTGAGACCAGAGAGGAGGCAGGCATCCTGACCGAAAACTCCTTTGCCTGAAACTGCCCTCACTGAAGGGCTTTGGGGAGCTTGTGATCCCCTACAGACCAAAGACTATTGAAATCACCTTTCAGGAGAGATTAAAGGACACCAGGAAAAGAACCCTCCTTTCCTTGCCAAGATGCTAGCACCTGTCAGACTTGTGGCTGCTGCCCCTCCTCTGTGAGAGGCCTCGGCAGCAGGCTGGCAGAGGGCCAGGGGACAGGCCCACATTAATGGAAACGAAAACCCACGCACTTTGTAGATGGCACAATGGAAGCTGTGGGCAGGATTTTTTTCCTGCCCATCTGTTTTCTTTGCACTCGACTGGAAGTGGCTTTCGTAGGGCAAAGGAAAAAAAGATTTTGCTTGGTGCAATCCAGGCATCACCTCCCCCAGTGAACACACTGCTTCCTAAGCCTGGTTGCAGAGGGGATTGCAGGGCTGTATTCATGCACCTTTGATATATAATCTCCATCTTGCTGGGTAAGCAGCCCTGCCCCAGAGGAGCATTAGCAGCTTAAGTAGTTTGCTGTAAGAAGGGGCTCAGCCAGGGAGAGGACACTTTTACTCTACTATGACACACACCTGTGCAAAAGAACAAGCCCTTGGGCAAAGGTACACCTTTTCACTGAGGCTTGTCTTTGTAATATAGGGACCGGCAGATACTCAGGCATGGAAGAGCATACCTACCCAGAGAGACATAAAGCCTACCCTTACTGACGAGATGATTTGCCGAGTGGAGATGAGTGTTTGGGCCTCCATGTTGTCCCAAATATTGGTTCTTCCACCCAGTGTGCAGAGAGCCAAAAACCACACAGAGCTGAGATACTTGCTTTTATACCAAATCTGCGCAGAGTTGGGTGCTAGGTGGTAGATCCAGAAAGCTAGCACACCTCAGTGAACATACGGAAAATATTTATACACTTCGAGCAAGAGTTATCAGTATTTTTTAAAAGTTGGCTCCATTACCCTTGTTCTCATTGGTTCTCACCAGCCTCATCTCCACTTAAAGTCACAGCATATCCTTCTTTTTTCCTAGGCGTGCTCAGTGAGGAAGGGGCTGTTGTGAGGAGGGGGCTATCCCCACCCAGGGGCAAGTTTCTGGTATGCCAATTATATGTTAATTATATGTTAATTAGGATAGTTCACTCAAGGGTCAGTAGTTGTGTTTCTTTTGTGATTATCTTGTTCCTTCCCTCAAGGTTGCACCTTGCTAACTGCTCACAGAGACTAAAAAATAATCCCAGCTTAATTCCTTACATACCTTCAACATCCACACATCGAAACATACCTCCTTGACACAGCCTTGTCAAATGTAAAAAGCCATTTCTGTTCTCCTTTGGAAGAGGAGGAAGAGCACAAGCAAGGAATATGAGGGCAACATAGAATTATAAGTCCTCTGAACTACATATGTATTACATACAGTCCTTTGCCAATGCAACACTTTGCTTCCCTGTTCTACAATATTAACCAGCACAACATAGAAACGAGCAATGAGATACTGCTTTGATAATCCCTCTGGTCTCCACAGCAGTCTGGTACAGAATTTTGTACCAGTTTGTGTTTTATGATACCACCAAACTTTCAGTAGGCCACAGATTAATATACTAGTGAGATCACATTGCCTTGGGGGAATATGGGGAAGAACTGGGAAAGGCTGGGCTTTGAGTCTTTGAGCCAGAGAGGCAGCAGAAATTTTCCCATTATATGTGCCTCCTTTTCTTGTGGACGGGAAGAGGCATTTAAAACGTGCGGGAGAATGAAGACTAAAACATAGGATGGGACTTCATTACTGTCTACAGCAGTCTCCTGACTTGTCTACTGGCCATCTTTGTCCAACCTTTATAGCCAAATATGTTAAAACAACAGTTCTGCTAAAATGACCAGCTATTGAAGAGGTAAAACATTGTTATCATAGGGCAGCATTTCATATCTAATTTTAGCATTGAAGAAGCTCCACAGCTTCAAGCAGACAGTAAGGCACAGTGTTATGTTTTTAAAGTTTAATCCATCAACAAAAAGATCAAAAACTTTCCCTCACTCTCTTCCTGATGGTGTAAAACCCAGGGCATAATTACAGAGGAAATTCCACAGTAATGCAGAATGACTGAAACTCTAGAGCTGTACCACTCACAGGAGTCTTACCTAGGGCTCTATTGATCCCCTGATCCTTTGCAAGTGCCATAAGGAATCCATAGAAGGTCAGTCTCTGTGCACTACTCAACATTTCTTTCACAAGAGCAGAAGGTGGACAGCTAGGAAAAGAGAGACAAAGAGGTCATCTTATCTGCTAAATTATCTTTTTTTTTTTTCCAAGACTCAGCTCAAACTGGAGAAATAAGCCCTTTTACCTGTTCTAACACTGTGAAGTTGCCCTGGCTCAGTCTAAAACTAATAGCCACCAGCTTGCTTATTTAGCATTGCATCTGCTCCTCATTTGCCAGGCAAGGTGTTTGAGCTGGGGTATATCCCTAGGAGTGGTCTTACCTACCTCCATTCCAAGGACAGGGAGAAAAACCTAGATTCACTGAGCATACTCATTTGGCATACACATCCCAAATACTAGCGTATTCTTTCAAAAATCAAGCGGGAAATCCGTTCTTTTAGAAGACAATAAACTTTCATGAGGGTTGTTGTTATCACCCTTTTATCAGTGATAGTCATCCAAGGGGCACAAAAACCTCTCCAACAACAGCCTAAATTCACATGTCCTCTTCTTCTACATCGACCTTAACCCCTGGCCCTGACTTCTACACAATGTCATCACACAATGATTCTTGCTCCTGCCTAATACTCCTTAAAGGATTTAATGCAAAATAAAACTGCCTTATAAAGAGGAAGTGTTGATCAGTCCGTGGTGTAGTGGCACCCCTGGGAGATGTGGGTGTGGGCTGGTGGTCCCTCAGGCAAAGGTGGCTACTAAAGCCTGTCTGACTACTGAGCTAGTGGATGAAAGGCCGGGAATGGCTCCCCTCACAGTGCTGTGCAGAGCCTGACCTACCTGAGGGGCTCACAGTATCAGGGAATGCAGAGCTTTTGTTATTTAAAAGAACTAAACAACCTAGCATCTCTTTAGCTTATAGTACTGGACGGCGGCAGTTCAGCAGTAATTTTGTGGATCACAAATCTGGATTTAGATGCCTAAAACAGGCATCAGGTGGAACTTGTGTCCTGAGTCTTTTTGTGGTTTTAGCCCATGACCTTCTAGCAGGGCATGTGCTCGCTACCTGCAAGAAACTATGAAGAAAGTGTCTGTCA
Source organism: Phaethon lepturus (assembly GCF_000687285.1). Classification (NCBI taxonomy): domain Eukaryota; kingdom Metazoa; phylum Chordata; class Aves; order Phaethontiformes; family Phaethontidae; genus Phaethon; species Phaethon lepturus. The sequence continues at coordinate 17,839 of NW_010562940.1, forward strand.
AAGCTGTACAATAAGGTCTGGTGTTGCTCCATTCCCTGCTGAACTAAAGCTAGTCTTGTGTCTGTGATCTGTAACTGGAGACAAGCTCCATCACAGGCTTGGGTACAGGCTAGCAGTATCATCTTGTCTAGCTACTAAGGATTCAAGCTCCATCCAACCCCAGTGGGCCTTTCCTATGCTTCAACACCCAAGAACACAACTGCATTTGTTTATCTCCTCCAGTTAACTGATGATGGTAGATGGACCTCTCTTTGATGAAAGTGTCAATGCAGAAGTGAGAAGGAAAGCAGAGACCCAAATCAATCCATTACTTCAAGAATCAGCTCAAACCCCATGTTTCTTTGGTCCATGAAATTGTTTTTCTCCTTTGGTTAAAGCAGTTTGTCTATGATGTCTCCCTTCATACTTCTCCAATGAGATTTATTTGGGAGTTATAGCTTGTTCAAAGTCCTGTATTTCTGCACAGCTCCAACCTTACAAAGGGTCTCCAGAGACGCAGACTTCAAATCAGTTCATACCTGTATTTTGATCTGTCACACAAAGACTCTAGGCACTGGTAGAAGAGAGATGCCTCTACCCCATCAAGTGGACTGCAGTCATTTGGGGGTTGGCGCTGCCGATGTTGCCCAGAGGATGATGTTGGCACAATCACAGTATTTGGATTCTTACCAGCCAGTAGATCTTGATAAATGGCAGCCACACTTTCCAGGAACTCTGAAAAAACAGAAAGTGACCTAAGACTCAGGGCTATAACCAGAAAAGCATCTTCCTGACCTACCAGACCTGGGATTAAACTGTCATTCCCTGCTCTGTGTTGTCCATAGCACCAACAGGAAATAAGGACAACACTACATCATCCTGCATATTCAGATCAGATATTATGCAGGCACAAACAGCCTTTTCCATATAAGTTGCTGGCTTCTTCCTGTCAGGATGATTATGAGAGGCCACCCTGTTGAACAAGATTCTTCCCAAGGAGACAGAGGCTAGCTAGCATGTGGATAAAATAGCGGAGCATGAAAGCTAATGTTGAACACAAAACTAGTTTGCAAAGTCTAAAAAGTTTTCCTTGTCCATCTCTTGCTACTGACTAAGAACTCATCCAAGTTGGGAACAAACTATATGGAATGGCAGCAGGAGGAAAGGGAGTAAGTTAGTCAGGGCTCCAGGCTGTATCCCAGCTTGTGTCTGTGCTGCTCCAAAGTAAATATAACATGGGATCTAGAGGAAGGGCCAGGGCAGGTCAGGGCTGGAGTTGGCAGAAGGCCTCTCCCCAGGCTCCTCATACTACCCACTGTTTACTGCAAGAGTCTAATTTTAAACAAGTTTGTTTATGGATGTGGTCAGCAGTTTACAAATCTAGATTCCATTTGGAGTGGTTTGCATGTGTGTGGGTTGGTGGGAGAGCGTACGACAGGCTGCGTGTGTGCATTGTGCCTGGGTGAACAGGACAGGCGTGGGATGTCTGAGTGTGTGTACACAAGGGAGGGCTTGTGAGGACTCCAGTGGCATTTAAGTCCCAAGTGAATGGAAGTGTAATGCTGTGTGTGAGGCGTGCGGAGAGGAAAGGCAGGATGTCAGTGGGCCCTGAGGCTGTGCTCAAGTTCTGCAGCTCAGTGGAAATATTTGTTATATCAGAGAAAAACTTTCCAAACACATTTTCTGTCCCTGGTTAAAGGCATTTACAAGCCTGGTTCTGCCCAACCCCAAATCACCATTTTGAACTGTTTTTCTATGATGAATTGTCATGTATAATGTTGCGATATGCACAGGGGAATTGAAGGGGACGTGTATACAGAGAAGTACTGAGAAAAAGAGATTTCTGTATTAGAGATAGCAGCTGATTCTTAACTGATGTAAAGATGGGAACTGACAGGCTGCATCAGATCAGCAGGCCACTCAAGTCTACTCTGACCACAGACTATGCTCCACCACAGCTTCTAGCCAGTGTCTCCCAGTATCCAAACCTGGCCCCTTTTGCCTGGTCGAGGCCAATTGTGAACTATGTCCATCAGAGGGAGCTATTTAAGTGTAAAAGTGGACAAAAATCCATTATATTGCCTTTAGAAATACTGCTCTGTGCTGGGAGATGAGCAAGTAGCACCTCAGCAGTCCCCAGTGCTTGGGAGCATATTTAACTTTGATAAAGGAAATGCTTCCCTCGTTTTGCCTATTTAAGCAGTTCCCTGAATTAGATTCCCTTTCCTCAACCACATTTTAGTGGGGCTAGGACAAACAGGACAATGTATTTTAAAGCAATCTCCCTGTACAGAACAAGCACCTGAATCTTCATCCAAGTTTCTCCCCCTTGTTTCCTGAACTTTAGTTTAGAAATACCTGGGGATTTTTACAGACGCATATGTGTGGGTGAGCATATGTAAATATACATACACACAAACTATTATTATTGGATTTGTACTTTTTCTGTCAAGAATTTTAAAAGTACACCATGTAATTAAAACTCAAGATGAGGGAGAGGGGTAGAATATGATAAATGACCAACAATATGAAGAAGCTAGATGGGGATTAACTGTTCACTTTCCCTGCCAACTAGGGGCTCCCAGATCAAACAAGAGAGGTGGTTCTTCATGGGACAGGTGGCAGACCTGTGCAATTCCTTGTAAAAAGTGTTGTGGTGGTTACAAGTTTATGTGATTTCAAGAGGAGGCTGGAGAAGTTCTTGGGAGAGGAGTCCACTGGGGGTTCCTAAATCCATGGAAATTATACCCAGTTCAGAAACTGAGCTGAAACCAGCTCATAGTTGGGTGACTATTAGGGGGAAGAATTGTATCTGTGTGTCCAATTCCTTTTCCTTTCAAGGCATCAGCTATTGGGCTTTTCTTATAGAGACAGAAATGCTGTATTAAAGAAAGGAAAAAAACGTTCCTAGTAAAAGTTAATTGTTCGGTGCTAACATACTCCAGATAAAGCTGAAAATTTATATCTCAAGGCTAAGACAAATACATGCGTAAGCCATAAGAGTTACAGGTATCTTGTTATTCACAAAAATTTGGAATCTCCTTATGAAGCCTCCTAATCTCTTGGCTTCAGTGATGCTTTTTGTCAGTATATTCCATTACCTATATACTTTCTGTGAAAAAACATATCCTTACAAGTTTCAAAAAAGTACAGGGATTGGGAAGCTGTAAAGTTGTAATGCTATACTAGTCGGTGAAGTCAGCAGCTTGCCAGCATTTACCTGAGTAGTAGAACTGGATCTGGAAAGCAAAGAGGAAATCAGAAAAAGACATCAGGCAATCCATAGCATCATCCATCAGCACAATCCTAGGATAAGATGTGAGAAATGGTTTAGCATCTACAAAAGAACTGAAGTCTGTAACCAGGAATCCCAAATCTAGAGAAAGTGCAGCTAGGGAGCTATGTGCAACTGAGGCTTGCTAGTGGCTTGGCCCAGTATAAAAGGTTAGGAGAGAGGAATAGGAACACCCACTGCTGCATGGATGTGGACACCCTAATATAAAACGAAAGCAGCTATAAGAACTTGTGGCGAGGAGAAGATCCTGAATGTCAGTACTATCGCACACTTCAGCTACAGCATGAACAGAGCAGCGTGACACGGATGTCAAGCATTCAAAGGCTGGTGGACACGATGGAATGAACATTGTCAATAAAAACTGCAAGGCTTGTTCACATGCCTATATAAAGACTAACTGTGCTACAGACAAGACAGCTACACCAGTATTAAACCGGTGTAAGCAGAATGAGACTCTCTATACTAGAGTTCATCAAACTGGTATGTTTTCAGGATAACAACAGTTATTAATTCCCAATCTATACTCAAACAAACTCCACTTGACTACAAAGGAAATAACATTGCACCAACAATCAGCTTTCTCCTCCCTTCCCAATAAATGAATCTGTCTCTTTTCATATGTATCAAGTCTGTCATTTGACTATCAGGTCAAACTTCATGGAAACTGAAATCTGGGCCAGGGACAATGTCTTCTCTCTCTCTGCTAAGCTGCCAGTGCACGTAGGGAGCCACATGCATCCCTGTTTTGAAGCATACGTCACAAATACGGAAACTATCAGCCACAGGCCATAAAGATGAAGTATAAGTGATACCAAAATCCAACTCCTCCTTTCAGGAAAAAACTCAAGATTTCAAAAGTAAGTTAGGGAAAAAGTGTTCATAAAAATGAAAATAAAAACAATGCTCTGGTCACTGCCACTATATATGGATGAAAAGGTCAGTCTCTGAAGTGGGGAAAATCAAACTTGGGTTGAACAATGACAGCTCAGACTGGAAAACAGAAGGAAACACTCCACTTTGCTAGGAAAAAACAGAGTATGTGGACAATGCTAAAGAAAGGTAGTTGGTACTTCCTTTCAACTGTGTGCAGGTCTACTGACCCTGTACAGTCAGTATCTGGCATATGTCATATGAGAAGGATTACCAGTTCATTATAGTCATGGGTCATTTAGTGGGACCTTTTGAACATAGGGCCAAATGCAATCCATGGACCAACTCCTGCAGTATCAATGGTCTAAACGCATTGCTGAGGAAACGCTGTTCTGTCTCATGTAAAAGACTCCAAGGAGCTATGTGGGAGGCTGACCTAGAAGAGTTATAGGATCTTGCAAGACTTCTCTGCCACTCAGACCAGTTCTGTTCACTGTGGCAAAATCAAACATGCAGAGAAGCTTGAATTAATTATCTCAAAGAAGAAAGACTGGGGCTAGCAGGGTCCCCAGGAGAAAAGCCAGTATTTAAAACAAAACCCTTTGAAGATGTCAAAGTGCTTCTGATTTATTTATTATGTTCCAGAAGCCGCCTCCTCCTCCTGTCTAAAGAAGCAGTAGCTTCAGTTCTTAATTCTCACTAATAAGCATGTTACTGAGATCGTCAGTGGCCACATCAAGGAAATGGCTTTGAAGCTGGCAGGCAGAGCATCTTCATCTCTCAGGCAACACTGCTCAGCCACTGGTGTTTCCAACCACTATTTAAGCACTGGAAATGTGATGGGCCACATCACTGATGAGCTGCGCTCCTTCCTTTGGAATGATGGCCTGCCTCCCAGATACACTCAAAGCATAAGCTCTGAAGCTTTTGCCAATGCTTTTCTCCATCTTGGAGATACAGGAGAACAACGGTGGAAAAAAAACGTTTTTTTATGTATTTGTTATGCAGAAAGACAATATTACATCCCCTTCATAACAATCAACTCATTTCACTTGTTAAACCTAAAGCTATTGTCAATGGCTGTGCTCTGCAATACCAAATCTCAGACTCTTACTTAGAGGAGAGCATAAGGAAGGAGGCAGAGGTCTGAGAATTTGCTGGACATTTCTTGCCATTAAAGACAGTGAGGAGCCTCTATGGAAGACTGAATGGCACATATGTGACAGAGGAGTGTCTAAATAGAAGCAGGTGCACTCTGGTGCTGGGTTACTGACTCCACTTGGCCCAGGAGCCTGCACTCTGGAAATGCTGAGAAGTCTTTAAATCCAATACAATCATTTATGAGGAGATTGACTGCAGCTGGCTATTTCCCCCAGACAACCGGTTGACTGAGCAGTCAGGGAAGCTGGGAAGGCATCATCTGCAACATATATGCACTTCTTCCCCAAAATATCTGGCAGGGAGAGAATCCTAGCCATGGACTATAACCCAGACAGCAGGACCAAAATTGAGGATGAAATCTGAAAGTCTGAACTGCAACTCAAGAGTTCATCAGGTAGCTGATATTTGAAGGGATTCTTTATTCATTCTTTCTTTTTCAAATTAGACTTTAAGCCCTCAGGGGCACAGACTTATTTACAAAGTTAGTAGTCAGCACTCAATGAATAATAAAAATCAAGGAGAAACTTTGGAAAGGACTGAAGAAGGATGCCTACACTTGAGGGACTCTGGTAAAGGGTGTAGTGGTCTTTCAGGGTTCAAGTGGGTTTGGCTGGCAGGAAAGCCTTGCTACTGTGCCAATGGGGAAACTTTATGATCTACTCCTTGCGGTTAAAATCTGAGAAACCCAGACTAGACAGAATGTCCCCAGGACAAACTCTAGACCAGGCAAGTTGAAAGGACTTTTACTGTTCTCTGCTACCATTAAAGGATGACACAATCTGTCTTAGGGCCAGGTTGGCTCAAATGAGTCTTCAGGGACTTGGTTTGTTTACTGATACACAGAGACAAAAATAAGCGGAACATACAAAAAAGGCAAGATCTGTACTCTCAGGCAATCTTTCAACAACAGGGGTACAGACTTGCAAGCCCCACTTCCATTAGCACTGCTCGGTGCAACATGAGCTCCCATACCACATAAAATAGCATAAGAGCTGTGAATGACTTGGCTCCTGCTACTCAAATGCGGATAGCAAGTTCCTTTTGTTTCTGTTACAGGAGAAAAGTCAGTGCTCAGGTACAGATCTTGAAATCATGGCATCAAACCAGAAAAACCCCTTCATTTTCTGTCCTTCTGCAATTTCAAGATTCAGAAAGCCAGAAGATGTCTCTGAAGATCAAAGGTAACTCTGTAGATTAAAATCTTCAATCTGCTAATGGCTATAGCCCTTTGAAGAAAAAAACATTGACGAAATCTCACACACACATATAGCCTGGTTCTTTTTTGGGTATGACTTCTGCACTTGTGTGGCACGAGGAACAGAAAAATGGAGCTCTCCAGTGTAATACTAATAAAACCTATATTGTTGTAGCCTCTGTTCTTTTGCTCTGACATTTCCCGATCTTACTCCCAGTGTTTGTTATCAGTGCATAGCAACAGCTCCTGGACGAGTGGAGCGCACCGTGCTGTGAGATCATCTCAGTCATGCAGCACTGAGACTACAACTACGACTGTTCTCTTCCCAAAAGCATCAATAATTACACAGGTCCTGGCTATTATCAGTGAATGCTGTGGCTACTCCTGCTGCTACTTTATTTAATTCCTTTCCCAAAGCAAATTAGCAACAAAACTGTTGGGGGTGTGCAGACTGATGGAGGAATAATGTCAGTACGTTTGCACGTGACATTCATGCTCTGCAAGGACTCAGTCAACAGGTGCCAGAAGACAGCCTGCAGAGTTCACCTTTCTAACTAGCAGAGACCAAGGAGAACAATGGGAAGTGGAGACCAGAAGAAGGACACGAGAGCAAGCAACAGTTGGAAGGAAAGGGAAAGATGGTTTAGACATGTGAAAATTTTTATTAAAATTGCTCAACCGGATTAGCTTGTAACAGAATAATAGCAATGTGTAAGTAAATCTCTAGCCAGCCAAAAGTAGGAGTGAGGTCATCCCCACCTGAGCCTGGGTGCCTCTGACAGAGATCTCATTTCTCTCTAACACCTGCTCCCAAAGCCTGCTTGTCCGTCTCTACGGCAGTCGCACAACAGCGCAGCAGACCCCCGAATGGGGCCTCTAGTTTACAACAGCCTTGTGGATTAAATTCCTTGACACAAACATCATAACATGTGTAGATATGCTGAAGTCTCCTTTCATGCACCATCACAAATTCCTGCTCAGCTCAGCTGGAACCCTATGAAATACACACCAGCACATGGGACTAGTGCTTTTGTACCTCCATGAATGGAAGCAGCAGATACATCCCTGCTACAGGGCTAGCATTCTTTCTTGCTCTGGCCTTGGAGGCCAAGCAACTGTACTCTGTGGAACCCAAAGGGCCACTGATGAGCTAGAGGGAAAAGTGGTGCTCAACTTTTTTCAATCGAACCAACACAGCTTTAACTGCAGTTCAATTCAGATAGCAGCACATAGGAGCCAGGGAGGAATCCAGAGAATCAGACAAGTAGCAGATGCGTAACACTTCTCTTTTTTACTCTCCTTTCTTAATACAATTTTCATGTGACTGATGCTGAAGAAAGATGACAGAACGACAAATAGAAAATGAGGACCTTTTCATTATTTAGGCCATGAACAACTTAAGCAGCAGCTAATATCCTGATCATGTGCCTGGATCCTATTTCCAAATATCATATCTAGGTCCTTGAAAAAAGTTACATTTCCATGCCTCCTCTGCTGAGATGGCTAGGAACAAGAGCATTTATTCGGTAACCTTGCTGTGATTATTTGTGTGTGTGTGCACACGTGCGCACACACTCCTTCTGAGATCTGAACTGACCCCCCACCCCAACAGATGCATATACCTTATTACATTTTCACTATCAGATAGTTAATAATCAACTGCCTGGGCTGGACTGGAACCAAGCAAGCATTATCAGTAAAAAATTCTATATCACATTATCAGTGCCCTGAGCCATCTATCTGCTTTAGGCCTTGTCTAGATTAAAATAAAATTTCAAACAGATTAGCTACCATGTTCTTAGCTAACGTACTTTAAAACACTGGCAATCCTTCAGAGGTTAGTACCTTTTAAACATGATCAACCATAGGAAGCTGGGGCAGGGGGGGAACACATTTTAAAGACTGTAAAGATTATTTAAAATAGAGTTTAAAATCACATCAGTTAAAAAAACATTATCTAACATTCTTTTATATGCAACTCATCTTCTGAACTTGGAGCCAGCAGCAGCATTCTGCACTGCTATTTCAGTCCCTGTATACCTTATATATATACTCTTTCTAACTACTAGAAAAATACCCTGTTCTTAACCTTAAAACATGGTATCTCTTTCCCCCAAAATCTTAAAAGCCAAAAGGTCCCTGTCTATATCTTTACCCACAGATCTAATTCCTAAGTCCATGTATGTAGGACTGATCTTGCCTTAAAAGAGAGGATGAGGACCCACCTTGCTGCTTTCTGGGTGAGTTCCATTGGGAAGTCAGGGCAGAGCAGCTGCAGCAGGCAGTGGTATTCCTGTGCTGTCAGCAAATCTGCAGGAAAAGAGAGGTGAGAACATAATAATTCTTTTACAGGCTGTTCCCTCCCCTTGCTTCCTCTCTAGAAAGAAAAAAAACACAACCCAACTCATATTCCCTTCTACTCTCAGTTCAAGTAGACTGGGTACTAATGACAATATAACTGCTCCCTAGACCCTCTGAACTAGGCTCTTCAGATGGAGTTTCCAGCAAAGACAACCAGAAAGAAGCCTGATAAAGGGGAAATCCTATTGAAGAGAGTCCTGCAGAGAAACAGGTAACAGGTAGTGATTCACTGTGAAAAAGAGGTAACCAAAACAGGGCAGTTTCAAGTGAGAACACATTTTGGTTTGACTTGAATATAATCATGTGGAAAAAGGAATAATTTTAAAGTTGCTTAAAATTGCTGAAATTCACTGGCATGGTGACATTCACAACAATACCCCTGAAAACCATCCACAGAAATCTGGCAGCAGTAACAAAGGCAAACAAGGTTTTTGGGTTGTGTATGGAAGGCTACAGAGTATAAACCACAGACGTTATTACTTTGGTATTCAGTAAGGCAGATGGATGGTCTCTTTTGGGATAACGTGTACAAATCTGGTCACTGTATTATAAGAAGCACAAAATGAAGATCCAAAAAACACAAGAAAACCAATCAAATGATTCATGTTTTAGAGAGCAGCTTTGTGAAAGACTGGTCAAGAAAGGCCTCTGTGGTTCAGCAAAAGGAGTCTAAGAGAAGTGACTCTTAGGGAAGCTTATATGATCCCAAGGGAATGGAAACATACTGATGTCAAAAAGCCCTACATGATTGTATGTTCATAGTCCAAAAGGCTGTGGAATGGAGTTGAGGAGGAGACTAGCTGAACAGCAGCAATTTTGCAGTACTTCTATATACAGAAGAATGCAAAGTATTGAAGAAAGAGCCAGGGATGGAAGTAGAGCCAAGCAGTAGTCAGGGAGGGGATCCAAAGGGCACAGGCATTAGGACTGACGTACAGAGCATGAGTTCCTTTGCCACAGACACATCTTAGCCTTCCTTAGGCTCCCATCCACATAATCAACCTTGTCCCAGATGATAGCCACAACTTCTCCATATCTCCACAACTCCTCAAAGCCTGGAAATTAGACAAAAGTGAGAGAAAGGGAAAATGCTACACCTTTGTCACATATTTAAAGAGGCAGGTATACAGTGTCAAAGGGACATATCACTGTGACATCAAACTCAGCCAAATTAATATTTTTAATGCTGACTAAAGAAATACTGTAGGAGGACTGTCACCATAATCAAGTTATAGACTTTTCCTTTACCTACATTATAAGCTGGGGAAGTGGAGGAAAGAGCTACTACTTTTCTCTTCAGTTCAGGAAACCTTATAGCTGAAAAACACTGTTGTCAGATTTTTTTATATCCTTTATAGACACCCTCTAGTGTGCTATACTTTGCACTGCTCTGGGGAGTGTGATAAAAACTCACATGAAGTGCCTTAGGTTTAGGGTCATGCTATGAAAAGGTTATTTTGCACGTTGAGTAGAAAGATTTTGCTCAGTCTGGAAAATTTCTGCAGTCAGAAATCTGCTAGAACGCAAAGAAGTTATAGCCTGTGCAGAACTACAATATCATTGCAGGGATTTGTGCAACCTATTCTACGGTAAGGATAAATACATCACAATCTCTCTTGCAAAACTTGAATGCTGAGATGAATTAAATTTCAGTGACCATACTGAAATTACAGGTGTCTGGGAGAATATAGAGGGCACTGTAAATTTTTTGTATTGTCATTTCTTACTAAAACACAAATAAGAGGCTCCTCTTTATTGCAGATACTACTTGGTCCTTCAGTCAGCGTATATCTGAGTTTGAGTTAACGATGGTATCCCATGGAATCCCATTGCTTCCTCTCTAGAAAGAAAAAAAACCAACCCAACTCATATTCCCTTCTACTCTCAGTTCAAGTAGACTGAATGTTAGCTAATCAGTTCCTTGAATGTCATCAAGGAAAGTATCACCAAGTTTTATGTATAACTGAAAAAGGATATTATTGAATAAGTCCCAGTTATCATGAGCAGGAAGATGCATGTTTTTAACTGAATTTTCAGCTCACTATTTCTCTTTCATGATACAACATAGAGGAAAGAAAATTTTTTTCTCTGTTATTTTGTTAGATCAACAGTCATTTATAGCAATAGAGATTTTGGTCCTAAGTTCTTAAGAAAACTATCTGATCATGTAAGGTACATATTATGAATAAAAAGGCTTTTTTGAAACAGACTCAAAACTTTCTCATAATTGAAGAGGACAGTATGGACCTCTTACAACTACTCTTCAAGGCCTTCTGAATCCAGCTTTGAATAATGCTGGGCATTAAACTTCCAATCTTTGTCTAAAAAGTCTACATGTTGGTCTGAAGGAATTACACCATTTGGAAACTTTGTGTGATACTTGATTTACATTTTTTGTTTGCTTAATTCAAATTCCTATTTATGCATCCTTATACCTTTTGCTCTACATTATTTTTTCCTTTCATTTGTCAACAGATCATTATAACAACCCTTTCTTCATACAGTATCTTATTCAATCTATTTAACTGATCACTATATTTATTTAAAGTTAAATTTGTTTTAAGGTACTCTTACACTCTATATCCCTCCCTACCTAGCCCAGTCATATCTGCTGCTCTGCCTTGATCCCCTTTAGATTTTCAGTGTGGTGTCCAGCAGTGTACAAAGCATCCCTCATGCATTCCGAACAGACAGGCTCTAGGAGGATAATCTGCCCACTTTCATTAGTGAAGCCCCTTTTCATTAATTCTGAATTTTAGTCTCCTCTTTTCTCACCCTGAAGGTGAAGGAGTTTAAGGGTTTTTTGAAGGATAAAGTTTCCTGAGAAAGTTGGACTTTGGACAATCCCTGTCAGGTTGCTAGACAAAATCAGCTTGAGAGGGTAACTGGGCCCTAAGCAAGCATTAGTTTTGAGGCATCCCTCTCTTGCTGGAAATAATAATAATTTTTCAAATTTATAATTTATGCTGTCTTTTTCTCCACCCTCTTCATACCAAGTCACAGCATCATCCTTACTCCTCCATCACAAAACAACGGAACACCATAGAGCAAAAGTCATCATCTGCTCCAAGACTTTGGGAAAGGCTGGCAGAGATCGTCTCCAGCCAGCACATCAGAGAGTGAAGTTAATTGTCAATAAAAATGGAATTAAGTACAGTTTCAGTCTTTGAGCAAATGGTCTATTTAGATGGAAACTGCACACAAAGCTAAAGTGGTGCAGAGAAGTTCCTTCTCTAAAGGAAGAAGCCCTTTGCTTTTTATTCTTGGAGAAACGACACCAAATTAGTCACTGAAGTATGGAGGCAGACTCTTCTGGGCCGTAACACAACTCAGCCTGTAGACACCCGAGGCGCCTGACCAATAAATCATACCAGTTTCTCAGACTACAGCTGGGTACCTATTACACAGGAAGGAGGATCACCGCAGACCTTAGGAGGTGTCTACAGTTTGCTGTGATGACTGTTTTCCTATTCCTTACAGCAAGGTCAGTGAAGACCACGCAGAAAATTACATTTTGCCCATGCACCATATTGTCTGCCAAGAGTGCCTGGAATAAACAAGGGCAGTTTTGGTGCATGACCACATTGCTCCTTCCTGCCTCCAGGCCGCAGCTGAGTAAATAGTGTTCAATGCTGCATGATGAAGAAAGAAAGAAAAGAAAGAAGGTACCAGTCAGAATGAGTGAAAACTGGAATCCACAACTGCTACTTTGGTTGCTACCACAAATTACTGTATCTCAAATTCCAGTAACAAATGAAGCAAATCACGGAAAGTTTAAATCTGATCCCACAGCACAGGGCAGTGAGCTATACGCACTCTACCACGCTCTCGCAGTGGAACAAACCCCATGTGCTTAAGGATGGAGGGAGACTGACTGCCACCTGCACGTTAACCGTGTTCATTTACAGCTGAACATAACACTTTGCTCTTCTACTGCAAAGCAGCTAATAACAAATTCCAAAGTGATTTTAAAACAGAAGTACACTAGCAAGGAGCTGGGAGGCTTAATAGAATAAGTACAGAAAAGTAAAGCAGTATGGTTAGAGTTGTAGAGGAAGCACTTTAACCATTCAGTCATAATTTTTGCTTGTACTGGTCTTCAAACTCCTGCCCAGCTACCGTGCCACTAGCAAAATCCTGACTCTTCCCTACAGATCTTACTGTCTGCGTGTAGTTTATTGTCTTCTAATGCCTGAGGCAGACTCTTCCTCATGTTTCAGAAGCATAGCGGAGAAGGAAGTTTGTCCATGTGGTACAGTCTTAGAAAACAAACACTGCTTTCTGGATAAAAGTTGCCTACCTTTGAGAAACACGAAAGCAGCTGGCTTTTAAAACACATAGTTTTTACCAGCTTCATTTCTGGTTTGTATGTGGCTGACAGATAGCACCTGATGCAAAGTGATACAAGCTCTAGGAATGCTATAGCCTGAACTGCAGTCATTGCTTCTGTATCTAGGCTGCTTTCAGCACAAAAAGTAGCTATCTACAATGCTGTTACACCACCGTGACAGCTATAGATAGGCCCAAAGCAGTAGGAGAATATTTAATGCAGTTGTTGTATGACATCGGCCCCAAAATTCACATTAGTAACTTCCCAAAAACACAAGGATTGCCTTGATGAATGTACATTAAAGTTTCCTATTCCCATTATCTTTTATGTACAACCACTATCCAAGCAGGCTGGAGCCGTGCGCAACGTAGCCTTTCCTTTTGGATTATGGTAGGACACAATTTCCACAGGTTGCTTTTCTACCAGAGTCATGAAGTCATTCAAGAATCATGAAATCATAGGGCTGTAAATCAGTCTCCTGGAAATAAAACGGAGAACAGCCTAATAAATAAGAATTTTTATTTTTTCTTAAATGTTGTGAGAGTCTTTCCAGGCCTTTAGTTTTTTAATGTTTCTGGTGTAAGTATCACATCCTTAAGATTCTCTCTACATCTGTGCAAGCTTGCAACCTTGTAGAAAAGAGCAAAAAACCAAACAGAAGTCCCTAAAAATAAAAGTCTAGGTGTTCTTGTGCTGTCCATAGGGGCTGTGATTTTACAAAGAATTGAATATAAACATAGGCGTTGATAATACTGCAACTTCACAACTCACATCTGGCTAATAGGCTATACTCTGCACATGCCTTGTTCACAAGATACCTATAGTCTAATTTCCTTATATCTCCATATATCTAGTGCTAATAACAAACAGAAACCCAAGAATTCTAGAAAAAGTAATCCATGCTTAGGACCTAAACAGCGATATACAGCTGTGTAAAAAAAAAATTTCTTCCTCATAAAACTTTCTAAAAAAAAAAATCTTCCTTTTCAATTAATCATTTATAAACTTTTGCATTGAGAAATTTTATGACCTATCATGAAAAAGATCTGTTCCTGTTACTTGAGAGAATCGTTGTTTAAATAAGAATTTGAAACAAAATAAAAACATTCAAGGGCTGTTTCTTTGACTAATTAGCTTTTTCCACTGACAAGAGGAGATATAAAATAAACAGAAACCAGATCCAGAAAATGCATTTGTGTAATTTTAAAAATTGTTTTTCCTTATTTTTCAAACAAACAAAAAGCAAAACATCAGGTCACATAATTATCCCCATAATTTGAGATGGTTAAATAAAGATAAACTAAACAATAAAGAATAAGCATTCACACACTTTCCCCTTTAGTTGTATAAGCATGTTCATGTAAGACATGTACAGCAGGATTTATTCTGCTCTCGAAGTGTACAGGCAGTTCCCACAATCATTAGAAAGTAGTCCTAAGAGTGTAGGAAAATCAGAAGAAAACTGAAAGACACCCACTTACTACTTTTAAGCAACAGGAAAATGCACTAGAAGCCAAAGATTTCTGCCAGGTTAGCTCAAAAGCAACTTCATTTTTTGAAGGAAGGTTTTCTAGTGAATAGTTTTAAGATGGTAATGGTCAAATCTGTTTCACAGATCAACATAAGAATCTCTTTTTTACATGGAGTCTGGAACAGAAGTAGCTTTAAAAGACTATGTGGCTTTGTACCAATGTCTGGCTCAATCTCATTAGATACTAGCAAAAAAAAAATTATTTCTTAGTTTTAATAACTGGACGCATGACCTCTGCCTTCCTGATGGCAAAGTTCAACAAGCCCTGCTGAAAGGTGCAGGCCTCACTCCACTCTTTCATCTTTCCTTTCCCACCACTTGCTGCTGGCCACGTGGTCCTGAACCACACCTTGTACTGGCTCTGGCATTCAGCAGGCCCCTTGCTGAGAAAATTCAACTTTTTCCTGGGCTAGTGAATTGAACTGACTCTCAGAAATATCGGATGAAAGCTCAGGCAAAGCAAGCTGTGGAAGGGCATGGCCAGGTGCAGGGAAGAGAGAAGAAGATGAAGAGGGAGAACAGAACGTCCCCTCCTCAGCACAAATAAACTGTTAAACAGGCTCAGGTAATTCCTTGCTTAAGATGTTTTAATTCTTAAAGCCCAGGATGTGTACAAGGCAGTGTCATAGGATTAATGATCCTCCTAATTAAAAGTAGGTTCAGCTTTACTGGCTGTACTTGCATCATACCTGCTAAGACTGTTTGTGAACACTCTGTTATCACGCATACTCTTAAGACAGAACTTTTGGCATCCTTATTAGCCAAGCAGGCAGATGAGTTCAGGTTTTTCACAAACCCCACCTGCTCTTTCCACTGATACTGTTTAGGTCCTTCTAGAAGGATTCTCGGAGCATCCTCAGGAAAGGATCCCAGAAGACAGTGTCTGACAACAGCAAAAGCAGACAGGGTAACTGAAGAATGCACAAAGTTGTTAGAGTTTGGCTCAGGGGAGGGGAGTGTTCTTTCAGGAGGGTACCTGCAGCACTGGTTGCACCCTGGATTGCCTCTCCTGACCTATGAGAAAACTAGCAACATCCTGCCAGACGTAAGGGTGCTGCTGTAGGCAAGTAGTCTTCACAAACAAGATGTTGGCAGCCACGCTCCTTTTGTAGAGTGTGAAAGAGCAGACTTAGATCGGTGACTCCTGTTGACAACGGGTAGAAAGACCCAACTTATGATGTGAAAAAGTAAAGAGTCACAGAGATTTAGTGAGATTTGCCTGGAACAACCTGTGTCAAACTCAGGACAAATATAGTGGAGAGCTAAGCAGACTGACCTAAAAAGATTTGTTGGGGGAGTGCTGCAAGGGAGAACAGTTAGATGGGATTAGCACTGTGCTCGAGCAGAAAGCTAGTTTCAACGGGCTCAGGTAAGAAGGAAAAGATTCAACCACAGCTGATGTGAAGAATGACCTCATTTGTTCTGGAAGGAATCTAGACAGTTCGTATGAACTATAAATTCACTGAAAAGTGGGCTTATTATGGGCAATGCTAAAGGCGAGTGAGCTAAAGGGTTTTTTGAAAGTGTAAAATCCTCTAGATAGTGTGATTGTTTTTCTGCCCTTTGATCTTGAGCCCTTTTATCAATAAACCACTTGCCGGATTAACAAAAACAAAAAATGCATTTAACACAAAACTGCTCCAATTCTATCTCCAAAATCCAGAATTTTGCTGTTTATACAATCTTTAATCATCCTCTAGTCCCTTTCAAATTCCCCATAATTATCCTTCAGTATCAAACATTTCATGTGGCAGCACTACTTCAGCTTCGAGTGAATGTCACCCAGGGCAGGATGAGCTGTGCCAAAGGTACAGTCCAAGGCTATCATCTGGCATGCTTATGTGGCTAGCATGGCACATCCACAAACTGAAAAATTTAAACTTTCATTAGAAACATAAAAAAAAAGTTCTCAGCTCTCATGGTTGTCAAGAAAACATTCCAATAGTGAAAGAGTTTAACTAATGCAGTGTGGCGTTCCTTAATCCACAGACATCCTGGAACATGATTCAAGTTTGAACTTTCCACATACTTTGGGAACCTTAACACTATACCTAATGCAGCACTAAAGACAATGTTACCTCCTTAATTTCTTGTTTTAACTATAGGACGAGACTATGAATGAAGTTGGAGCTTAAAGAATTCAGAGTTCCTGAAGCGCAAGAACAGCAAACAATAAGAAAGGAGAAGCCGCCAGAACTTCTGCCAGTATTTCCAGAAGTAGGAAAAGACGACAGAAGACGACAAACAAAAGAGCCTGGTTTAAATTTTCCAGTACATTATTGACTACAGCAACCAAATGGTGGCTTAAACTTTATTTACTACATGGACACCCAATTTTCCCCATGCAGCTTTCTTTAATGTTTGCAAACATAATTCTGAGCCTATTCTGAAGCACATAAAGATATGCTCAGCTCATTGAGTATGATGCAAAAGGACATTTAGCCTTCCCCAAAGAACATAGGCCTGAAGGAAACAAAGAGGCTAGTTTTGTGCACTACAGTATGAAAATATATGACTTCCCCTCATGTTTCAGAGACATTAAAAAGCCAAGTAAGAAATGTTAAGAATGTCCTAACATCTGAAGTTAAGTGTGACTATAAATACACCGTATATTCTTGGGTTACTGTAAGCCTAACAGCAGAGATCACCCCTGGCAATCCTTGGTCTGTAGGTAGCTGAAAAGTAAATGACATCAGAGAACAAGAGGCACTTTACCAAATATAGGCATAGCAAAACAAAAACAAAACAACACAACACAAGACTGTATCTTAAGACAGATAAACTAGAAAACTAGAAATAAGGTACAGTTTCAGAGTGAGAGTGATTTATACCTGAAATGTTGTGACATTTGACATTCTTCATACGTGCTGACTATGAAACCATTTTTTCTGTTCACTGTAATGTTACTAAAGATTTAACTCGCAGATCTTCCAAGCAATAGATGAACTAACGGATTTAGACTGCTTCTGTCTTCTTCAACAGTTGATTTTTTCCTCACTTTGAGGAGTTTTCCGTCACTCATTGAGCAAATAATCAATCCAATGCCAGAGCTAATTGGTCATGTAAACAATAAGGAGCAAACATTCC
>NW_010562940.1:35714-40387 GCF_000687285.1 Phaethon lepturus
GAATGCCGGCAACACTTCACTGGAGGGGACCATCAACGTTTCCCCAAGCTCTCAAACAGCAGCAGTAATCTTTAGACAAGATGTGGATCAGCCTCTATTCAAGAAAACAAGTTGTCATGAAGCTTAAGATCTTCAAAACAACTAAAGAATTCATAGCTACACATCACGAGATGGGCAGAGTAAATGGGCAGGTGGTATGCAGCTGCATCTCATGCAATACAGGACCTTGCATACAACCCCTCCTCCCTCAGATATGTACTAGGTCTAGGGACAATAATGGGACTATGGCCAGGGAGAGGCACAAGGTCTTCAGTTACTGTTTGGTATTTCCTCTCTGCTTTGGGAGCCCTAAGAAATACAGTTAGCTGCCAGACAGCTCATCTGTGTCATGCACACAGGGTCAGGGAGCAGAAGTAAGCTATGACATTGGCCTAAAAAGAAAAGGAGGAAGAGCTTAAGGAGGACATACAATGAACTATGAAAATGCTGCAGATTGCTGTAGCAATCTCTGATCAAAGATCACCTTGACTTCCAGTTTCTTTCTAGCCCGACCTTTCCAGGAAACACCAATGAAAAGTTCTGGAGAACCAGTTCCAGTAGAATCGGGTATTTTCAAATATCCTGAACATCCCAAGTACTTCAGACTTCAACGTGGCATGTAAAAGCATGAAGTGCAGTGGTCAAGAATTTTCTCAGAACAATGAATGAGATGGAAATGTTTTGGACTTTTTCAGCGGAGAATGGTTTGAAGAGGCTTTCAAGGAACAGTGCAGTTGCTACAGACACACCATGGAAGACAGGCAAAACATTTCAGCATAATTTAGATTACGATCAAGGATAGCCTTGTGTATCTCCTCCTGTCCCTGCTTGCATCAACTCTTAAATAATCCACTGTAAAGTTTTGAACACATAACTGCACCTTCACCAACAGCTGTCATCACAGCAGGCACTCTGATACTGTTTCTATGAAACATGTCCATCATGAGACCAACCACGAAAGAGACAAGTTCAGGCTTGTGAAGAATGAAGAATCCCACATGCCACCAAGAGTGACACCACTGTGCAATTACGCAAAGCAGTCAACTCACTGTAGTTGAAACTCAAGAAGCTGGTTGTGATCCACAAAGCACTGAATGGTCTAGCACACCTTTCTCTGTGCACCTGTGTTCACCTGGAACAATTTGACTACCTGACTTAAACAGGTAGTTCTTCTTTTCAAAGAACTGAAAGTCATTTATAGTCCTAGCCATTCTTTGACATTACTGCATAGTATATTTATATATAGGTTTATATTCAGGCTATGCAGTATAATCCCAAATGCCCAGACTGTTGGCTAGTTTTCTCCAATTTTATTTCACAAGTTGTAATGCTGAGAAAAACAGTCTGAAAGGAAAGCACATTGTTTCTAGGAGCCTCTGAGACAACAGTTAAAGCCTCTATTCATAAAAATAAGTATTGCAGTATCTGGACCTATGCTTGGGCAGTGGTGCTGAGTCATGTAAAATGCTCTCAAACGCACCGATACTCAGTCTTTTTTATGAGTGTAAAAACTTAAGAAGAAAATGAACCATAAACCAAACCAACCAATATGAGAACTGGCTGCAGGAAGGTAATCTGGTTAATGACAAGACTGAAGAAGTCATCATTAGTTATTTAGAATAAAATGCAGTGGAGCATGTAAGCTCCATAGAGAATGTTGGAGCCCATTACAATATCAATGAGCTAGATTAATGATTATAAATGACCACCACTACAGAACTGGTCTGAATGTAGAACAGAATGAATGCACTAAGAGAAACCTGAAACAACAGGGCATCCAACTACCCCTTTTAAGGGTATGCTTTTGGCTAAGGTTCTGTAATGTCTCTTGATTTTTAACTCTTACAATACTCTAGTGAGTTGTGTGTCCTAAAAAATAATAATTTTTAAAAAGATTGTGAAGAAGAGAAAGAAGGAAATAAGTTAGTTTTCTCTGTATTTCACATGGATAAATAAATGTTAAATAAGAATTTAACATAGATATTAATTTCTAAAAAAAAAAAACAAACAACCCAAAGCCCCTTTGTTTTTTTTAAACATTCTTTAAGCTTCAGCCCAGCAAGTTCTAAACTCTTCAGATGTTCATTAATCCTGAAAGTTTCTCATGGACATCATGCATCTTTGTCAAAGTTTAACTTAAATGCCACCTATTTTACAGCTAAATACACTTCCATGGACCATCTACCATGAACCACAAGTTAGGAATATTTTGCTGGAGGAAAGTTCAGGCAAGTGCCCTAAATACTCCAGCATTATGCCCTAACACTGATGGTATGCATATATTATGGTAATCAGGGAAGTGTAAGAAACTAGACAAAAGAGCAACTCTTGTTGCAGAAAGAAAAAGGACACTTTTTTGTTGTTGCACAGGGCTTTCTAGAGGGGGGGAAAAAAAGGCCATCTACTGGAGGACAAATGTAGAGATGAATCCATACTGTAATCCTGGCTTGTAGAAACTTCAAGATATTTGTAAGGATCTTTACGGCAGGAACAATAAAAAGGAATATCACTTAACTGATTAGTGGTGGTTTGATAGCTTAGGATAGTGAGCAAACGATTTTGACCAGATATGATATGCAAGTGATTTCTCCTAAAGGAAGCATGATCAGTATTCTGTGGAAGCTCCTGGATGGATGTAGGCTACTGAGAAGACAATGCAAAGAAGAAACAAAACACAACCTCTAAAAGATGTAGGACCATCCCTACATGGAATAAAAGATGGCAGGAGTCCTAAAACCTCAAATACAGTTACTGCTGACTAACCCATTCCATGACAACAGTGAGATGGGCCATCCATAGTGAGTAACACTGTATTAACCTCTACTAGCAGCTGGGGCCTCAGCTACATTGTTCTACCATAACTGTACTCTCTGTGGTTTCACTTACATTTTTTCCTCTCCTATGCAACAATATCCTGACTGTTCAGCAAAAAAACATCATGGAAACGCAAGTATGATAAACCCTCAGAGTGGGAGTCAAGATGAAAGCTGCTCTTTAAGCATCTCCAGCCATTGAAGACTTAGAAAACACATGTTCCTTTTATTTGCTGCAACATTTGCCCTTCTTTTCCCATTCGATGTTGAGACTTATGGAGCAAGTCTGAAAATCAGATGGTGCAAATCATACAGCAATATAGCTTTAAGAAGTACTTAAATGTAACGTATTTCAGCATATGTTCTTGACTCAAAGGAAATGTGCTGGATCTTTTAAAGCAGAGCTTGAAAGCTGAGGTCCTCTTTGCTCCATGCAATTATAAACATTTCTTAATGCTGCCCTGTTGGGAAAAAAATTGCTTCCTGGTGTTTCTGGCAAAAGAACTGTATCTAAACTCACTACATCAGATGTAGCTGCTTTTTAGTAGTACTCTATGTGAGGTGGACAGTAAAAAAAGGGATGCTATATATAAATGTATTAATTCATATTCCTTTCACTTTCATGCCATGCTTAAAGGTAACATCCATCCTTCCAGTTGTCTTTCACATGAATTATCTCCTGTCTGGATCTGTTTCAGGCTTTACTGTTCCAAGTCCCCGCCTACATGCAGTACTAAAGGCTCTGAAACTAGTAGTGCTAGCTCTTAAGAGATTCAAGATTAAATAAAATTATTAACATATAGGGGATCCCAAAGGAAAGCAGGAAATATCCCACCACCAAAAAGGCTATGAGATGTTCATCAGACAAATACAAATTGTAAGAAACAGCAAGAAGATTATCAGAGAAACACAGAAGTGAATCTCTGGACTTGAGAACCTGGGTCCACATGCCAAATCAAGACTTTACTTACCAGCTCCTGGAGTCAGAAACTCTGACAGGAAAAATAGGGGCTTTGAGCATCTATGATGGTGGGCAACAAACAATGCTGAAGTTCAAGGTTTCTAAATTATCTCTACTAAATGGGATATGTTTGGAAAGTCACTTTACATGACATGTTTATCAAGGGAAAAAAACAAATCTTCTCACTATTTACTTTTGCTCTTTCCTTTTAGGAGGATGTTTTCTGGGGTTTGGTAAAGAACAAACAGATGAGTGCTGCAAAGGGAAAGACATCTCATTTTAACTTGCAGCTTTGTATACACAGCTGTAACCAGAACAGACTTTTGTTGAATGAAGGACATGCAGTTCTGCACTGCCAGAGCACAAGGAAGATTATAATTACTTGCTTTTCAGTTAATGTTTGAGATAACAAATCAGTGCATTATTTGGGAATTTAATGAGCTTTTCTTCTGATTTCCTTTTCTTTTTGAACTGCCATGTGTATCACTCTAAAGTCTTTCCATTAATACAGTGTAGATTAGAAAGCTTTTTAGGCTAGACAGATTAGATTCTAATATTTCAATGTCTGAGTAAAAATGTCAGCTATTCTAGATGTTAAAAGGAAGCAATGAAAATAGTTTCTATAATACCTATTAGGAAACAAAAAGAAAACTACAACTACTGAAGTCGCTGGTATAGCAGGAATATGCGTAGATGCAGGAATGGTGTTTGTGGCAGCAATAACGTTCCTTCAGATGCTAAATAGGAATAGGGTCAGAAGAGTTTTGACTAGATAAAACTTATGCTCTGTAAAACAATTATAATTTATTATTCATCTTTCTGGTATTTTAATTTTTGTAATCACAGAATCACAGAATCAC
>NW_010562941.1:0-13073 GCF_000687285.1 Phaethon lepturus
CCTTCATATGCCCCGTGAGCACTCTCAGGATTTGTCAAGGAAGATCTCATTTTAAGCAAAGCTGACCAGTACCAATGAAGGTTTATATGCCTATTGCTTGACATAAAGCAATAATGTCTTGCTGTCAGATCACCAATCCCCCTCCCACACTTTTTCCTGTTTCTTCCTATAACCACTCAAGTTTACTGTCAGAGCCCTTTTTGCCTCTCTGCTACACAGAGCAGTAAGATGCAGATTCTGTCACTCAAGGTTTTCCTTATGTATTACACGATTGAAACAACCAAGTCATCTAGTTATTTCATTAACAGTCTTCAGACACCTTTACTTGTTCCTAGCCAGCCAAGCCTAATGCATTTTGCCTTCTCACCCACTAACCACAGCAGAGGTGTCTCAGCCACTGGGAGCATCCTCCTGCAAAGCCCCGGGCTCTCAGCTGTGTGGATGTAGCTTTCTACTCAGGGCCCCTCCAGGCTCTGATTAATGTCATCCTGCCCTTTTCAGCCACATGCCAGATATTTGCTGAAATTAAACTACTTAAACTAACAAAACCCAAAGAAATTAACAAAACATTACAGGTTAATAGTGCTGTCTCACCATGATTTCTAAGTACTGATACGTGGGCTAAGCTACAGCTCGTTGAACCTGGTTTCAAAGTACTCGGGAAACTCAAAACCAGGATCCAGGTGAGATGTTTGTAGTAACAAATTTTGTGGGGTGAAGGTGTACACTGAGAGTATGATATTAATTTTTTTTTCTGACATTTGTGAAAGCACATTCTGAACCACAAATACATGCTCAAGATCAGCCTTAGCAGTTCATCCAGCAATAATGGAAAACCCCAAATTAGAAAGACAGAGAGAGAGAGAGAAAGAATGTGTTAGGATGTACATGAAATATAACTCACACTGTGTGTTTTGCCTCAGTTACACATTCCTTATTGTACCTGTTTTCATCATCCTTGTGGCACTTGGTGTGGTCAGTATTTCTACCACTACATTAAATTTTAAATTGATAGGGTTCAAACGTCACACATGGGGAACACACAAGCAGAGATATACCTGAACACAGAGACTACAACTACAGCAGTAAATGAAGTGGTGCCTGGAGCAGTCCTGGACACCATGCCCCAATCATCAACATTGTTAAATTGTTCCAATGTTCCCAGGCACAGTTTTGGCCCAAGGCTGACAGCCCATCTTGCAAACAAGTCCTGGGCACAGTTCAGAAGTTGACACTGGCCAGGGATCATTCCCAATGGCAGTTTGGATACAGTCACCCTGATTTGGAAAGTCAGAGAGTTTAACAGTACAGATAGGCTCTTCCATGCCATTTGGCCTCAAAGCCAATCCTGGGCACATTTAATTTACTCATATGTACATAATCTGTGACTACTTATGCCTTCTTACCATGGGAACCAAGCCCCAGATATGTTACTATTCTCAAAGTCTTCCTAATTATTTTGATTTTGAACTAATTCTTAGAGATCATTGCTTCTTGCCTCCAATCTAACTCCTACTGCATTTTTGACCTTTGCAGGCGAGAGCCACAAGTGGGCACACATCCAGGCCCGCTTTGCTGTGGTACCCATCTTCACATCTCTTTTGCAAGTAGCAGGAGCTGATAACAGACCAATTATGGTCATTATTCCTGTCATAAGACGTAAAACTCAGCACAGATGGTATCTTATTCAACCTTAACATGATGCAAACAAAAAACCTATTTTAACACTCTGTATAAAATCAGGGGAATTTCCACACTCTTTAAGAGTACTTGAGTGCTGATGATTTAGCTATCTTGGCATCTACCTTAGACCCACCAGCCAAACTAGACTATTTTTCCTTCAGAACAATACGTTTTGCAGATATTACTAAATCCTGTTTTTTCCCCAGCTTCATATGGAACTGTGTTAATCACAGCTCAGTGGATGGGAGATCAGTGCAGTGGATGCAGTTTCATAAGCCCTTCTCAAAGCCTGCAAAGTCAGTCTCCTCTAATACTGGCTGTTACAGTTCCCCCATTTGAGCTGCTGTTTAGCTTGACTTCTTTCCCTTTGTGTCACCCTGCTCATCTTTTCTAAATCCTAGAAAGGTTTATCTAAGACTAATCAAGTCAATGATGGTGTCTCCATACAAAAAAATTGAGCCAGACTCTTTAACCAGGGCTCCTTGTTAGTTAATTTGAAAAAAAGGTCATTACCTGCATTTATAGCAGTTTTTGAGATGAGAAATGCTTTCGAGGGGTGAGGTTGAAAAATCAGGCTGAGATGAGTTAATACATTTTTTTCTGTCTGGTAATCTTGCAATCTGCAGGGACACTAAGATTACTTGTATTAGTTCAGTTTACTGGTGTGTATTCACATGAAGTAGGAAGATTTTCAACATGAAGTAAGAATACTTTGATTTCTTTGTGGAAAGTACTGTGTTTTCAAAAAGATCAAATGTTACTGCAATTTAACCCAGAACAACATAGAAGTACACAATAAACAGGTGGAAAATACATCCAGTTTAAACAATGCATAGATTCTGTCCCAGTAATGAAGAATTTACATAGAGAATCCTGTCCATGGCAACATTCATGATTATTATCTGTTGTATATAATATTGGCATTCCTTAAAGATACCACAGTTATTTCATAGTTTGTTAAATGGCACATGGCACCTGCCTGGAGAAAAACTAAATTGTGATTGGCCTAGTTGGAGCTGTGGAGAAGAACAGAAAATCTTCACCATTTTATAATTCAAACTTAGTATGTTTAGCTCTTTGTCAGTGATAATGACACTGAGTCTGTGAATGTCAGCTGCTAAAAATGATTGATTTGATATTTTTGTTTAGAACTTACTGTAAATAACAGATTTCATTAATTTTTGGTCAACTTTTTTGGAAGGACTGCATACTTTAGGTAAGCCGTATATTTCATTGCCTCTAAAAACTGTTTGACTCACAACCATTTCAAAATGAACCACTGCAGTACTGAATATATGTTTATATAAATGAGCGTATTATTAGCCTTAATCCAATAAATCACACATTTCAATAGCTACAGGAAACAGCACCAGCATTTGATGGATCAAATAACACACACAAATCTCTACAGATAAACGGAACATAAGTTTTTGAAAAATACCTCTCTAAATTGGTGGAAACATTTGTCTACTTCCCCACCCCCAGCTTCCTTTATAACTGGTACATAAGAAGGCATGTGGTTGCTATTCTTGTTTCTGAATTCCAATAACATGTTCAAGATAACATACATTTATAAAGAACTAACTTATGATCTAGTTTGGATATAGACAACAATATTTGTGTGATGATATGAGAGAGAGAAATGTGATAGCTTTAACAGGTATGATTGAAAGAATGCTAAAAAAATGTTAACTGATTTGAGAAAGGGTTCATGTCTTGAGCTGACCAGAGAAGTATTTGAGAAGGAGAAGAATGCACTGTCAAAATCATTGATTATAATGTTAATATTAAAGTATTTGCTGTTTTTCCACTTGGTGAAATCTGAAGTCCAATATAAAACCTCAAGGTGTTTTGTTTGTTTGTTTGTTTTCTTTAAATTGCAGAACCATAAGAACAATGAGCTAATAAAAACCTAAAAATAATACACATTTATCCAAAAGGTTCTGAGGGCTGAAGGCAACACACTGCTTCCCAAACTTTGTTTAAAAAAAAAACAAAACCCAACAAACACCCTTGTAATCTTTTAGCAAATCTTATTGTTACAAATGCTTGACTAGGTTATTCTAGAATGTGGCTGGACAATACTCCAGGGGGAAGTTACAAGGTGCTTGTATATGCTAAAAGAAGAAGGGAGAAGCTGTAAGAGAAGAATCGTGAAAGGCTTAAAAGAAAAAGCACCTTTAGCCTTCCTTGTGTGGAAGACAAGAAGTGAAACCTTACTAGGACCCTGGAGTTAATAAGCGTGTCATCCTGGAAGAGAAAACCACTGTACACTGAGCGATATAGTAACAGCATGATAATACTGGTGATTGTATTTCAAATGAGACCTTGATTTGCTACAGGTGATAATGCTGCAAGTGCTGCCAAGGGGAGATCTGACTCCTCCTGAGTATGTTTCTGAAAGAGCCATCAGAGCATGGAGTTGTAAAGGAAAACATCCTGCAATGCTGTTCATTTCTGCTGCACAAGGCCCTGCAGAAAGTAAGAAGAGTCATGCAAAACTCAGCTAAATTTGCCCTTGACATCTGTTCTCAACAGATCATTCCTAAGCCCAAGGTAATGCAGGGGAGCAAAAGCACTGGTATTCAAAATGAAGGGCCCACCCTTGACCCTGCTGACCCATGTCTGCTCCAAGATCATAGAATGACAGAATCATAGAATCTTTGGGTTGGAAGGGACCTTTACAGGTCACCTAGTCGAACCCCCCTGCAATGAGCAGGGACATCTTCAACCAGATCAGGTTGCTCAGAGCCCCATCCAACCTGACCTTGAATGGTTCCAGGGATGGGGCATTTACCACCTCTCTGGGCAACCTGTGCCAATGTTTCACCACCCCCATGGTGAAAAACTTCTTCCTTATATCTAGTCAAAATCTACCCTCTTTTAGTTTAAAACCATTACCCCTTGTGCTATCACTACAGGCCCTGCTAAAAAGTCTTTCCCCATCTTTCTTATAAGCCCCCTTTAAGTACTGGAAGGTTGCAATAAGGTCTCCCCGGAGCCTCCTCTTCTCCAGGCTGAACCACCCCAACTGTCTCAGCCTGTCCTCACAGGAGAGGTGTTCCCTCCCTCTGATCATTTTTGTGGCCCCCCTCTGGACCTGGTCCAACAGGTCCATGTCTTTGCTGTGCTAAGGGATCCAGAGGTGGACGCAGTACTCCAGGTGGGGTTCTCACGAGTGTGGAGTAGAGGGGCAGAATCACCTCCCTCGACCTGTTGGACACACTATGGATGCAGCCCAGGATACAGCTGACCTTCTGGGCTATGAGCGCACATTGCCAGCGCATGTCCAGCTTTTCATCCACCAGTGCCCTGAAGTCCTTCTCGGCAGGGCTGCTCTCAATCCCTTCATCCCCCAGCCTGTACTGACACCGACCCAGGTGTAGGACCCCGCACTTGGCCTTGTTGAACCTCACGAGGTTCACACAGGCCCATTCATCAAGCTTGTCCAGATCCCTCTGGATGGCATCCCATCCCTCAGGCATGTCAACTGCACCACTCAGCTTGGTGTCATCTGCAAACCTGATGAGGGTGCATTCAATCTTGCTATGTCATTGATGAAGACGTGGCACTTCGGGACGTGGTTTGGTGGGCATGGTGGTGTTGGGTTGATGGTTGGACTTGATCTTAAAGGTCTTTTGCAGCCTTAATGATTCTATGATTCTATGATTCTATATTAAAGAGTACTGGTCCCAGTATGGACCCCTGAGGGACTTTGTTTGTCACTGATGTCCATCTGGACATTGAGCCATTGACCATTACCCTCTGGATGCAGTCATCCAAACAACTTCTCATCCACCAAATAGTCCACCCATCAAATCCATATTTGTCCAATTTAGAGAGAAGGATGTTGTGAGGGACTGTATCAAAGATAGATATTAATTTATATGAAACAGGAGTATGTTTGGAATATATGTGTACTTTGTTACAACTGCTTCTTCCTCACTGGGAAGCCAAATAGAAAAGGTTTGCCCAGTTTTTAACCACTGGCAGAACGGGCCTGTTGGAAGAACAGTTCTTCCTTGCCCCTTAAAATATAAAGGATGTGATTCTTCTGCCTGTAAACAAATAGCAGAAGTAACTGCTGAAGTTAGTGAAGCTCAACAGTAAGGAAAATGAGAACCACATCCTAACCGTCATCAGTGTCCTTCTAGATTTTCAGTACTGTTTAGCACTCAGACAACACTTTTTATCTGAGGAACTCAAAAGGCCAGTTTTTAGTTCAATCCTGTAATACTCCTCTCAGGTTGGTAAAATGCCCAGCCAAGGGAACTTGAGTACAGAAAGGTTAAATACTTTACCGACAGTCACACAGAGTCAGTAGCAGAAACCAAAGGCCCAAATGCCCCAGACCTGTGCTGTAAATGTAACAAGCAATAAGCAAATTCTGGCCCTTGTCAGTAGATTTGTGTATCTATTCTTTAATGGAATGCATTGACTATGCGTCCTTTGGGGATTAAATGCTCAGTAAATCAAACTGAGCTAAGGTTTGCTTTAAATAGATGTAGATTTCCAAAACAAATAACAGCATTCACTCAGAGAAGTGGATCATAACTCATGGATAGGCTGTTGTTTTGGAAAGAATAATCAGCAAAATGCAAAGAGAATTTTTACAGTGTTGTCTAGTAACAATTATCACTCCCATACCTTATTACATTTAATAGTGAAGTCCCTGCTGAAACTGCAATACCGCAAATCCTTAAAATGCTTCTTTGTGGAGGATAGGAATTGCTACATTTAGTTTCCATGCAAAGAAACTGATGTCCATTTGGAAACGGGAAAAGAACAAGATTCAGTTCAAGCCAGTTTAAATTTTGAATGCCTCAAATAATGATATTAGAAGGAAAATGGCAGTCAAATTTGAGAATCTGTCGTACAGGACTTTCACAAAAACTTGATGTAAAATCTGGACTTACAGTTCAGGGCTTCTGGAATTGTAGACCAGTATGTGACCCACATTAAATCGTGTTTAGTAGCATTTTCATAATTAGTGAACTTTCAGCAATTAAAGAAAAAAATGCAGCATTCATATGAATAGTTAAGTCAGCAATAATTTACAATTATGGAACATCTTCAGATTTTTTTGTAACCAATATCTATTATAGGAATGTGCTTATTAAATTTGCAAGTGGCATGGAGCTAGGAAGAATTGTGAGTACCTTGGAGGACAGGATTAGAATTCAAAATGATCTTGCCAAATTGGAGAAATGGCCTAAAAAATAGTATGTAACTCTAAGAACAATTTTGAGGATCTACAGTTAGGAAAGAATAGTTAACTGCATAACTGTATAATTGTAATAGGAAGGGCAGGTCATTAGATGGGAGTTCTTTAGCAGTGATTCGGGGTTTATAGTGGCTCAGAAGCCATGTTAAAAGCATCATGCTGTTTGGAAGAAAAAGGTAAAAATGATATTGGGATACATATATAAACCAATTTTCAAGATACAGGAAGCCAACCTCCAGTTTCCTTCAGCTGATGCTATATGAGTTCTGAGTGAAGTGGTAGCCCTGTGTCCAAATTTGAACTCCAGAACCATGAACAATGAAAGGGGGAAAAAGGAACACAGATTTTGGAAACACAGCCTTGAAGGAAAGATTGAATGAACTGTGGTGGGGTAGGGGGAGTTGATAAGTTTTCAAACATACAGAAGGCTGCTGCTGGAAAAAAAGGAAAATCCATTCCCTGTGACTAGTATAGCCTAAAGTGCAGTAAGAAAGATTCAGGATGGGCATTGGAAGCAGCTTTCTAACATCAAGAAAGTAAAACACTGCAGTGAGCTGCAGGAAGCTCTACAATCTCCCCATCAGTGGTGAGACATATATCTATCAGGAATGACACTGGCACGAGAAGATGGTTAGATGATTCCCATAGGACTCACTGATTCTATGCTGCTGAAATAAGTTACTTTAATATTTCCCATAAATATCTGCAGTATTAATTTTTCCTGATGTAGCATGAAAACTGTGCTTGATTGCATCGCTTGATCAAACTCTCCACTCAGACAAAGGTGGGGAGGATCTACCTGGACCAAACTATCAGATGCCCAATCCCTAACTACCACAGTGCCAACATGCTATGAGGACTCTGAAGTAGACATTAGTCTCAGAAGGGCTGTAAGTTTCAGTTGTGGATGTTACAATCAAAAACAGTGAGAATATGTTTGAACTTGATCAGGATGACACTTAGCTTTGTTTGAAGCTAACTAGGGTGGTAAAGAGAAAATGATGACTTAGAGCCATCTCATGCTTAAGTAGATCAAACATAGTAAGTTGTGTTGACAGAAAAACCAAAATGCAGAGTTGGACTGTTTTAACAGATAAATCATGCCTGGCTTTGATCATGTATATGATGCATCAAAAACATTTTGATTGGGAAGAACTGGGTGGACATACATGGTGCACCCAAGCCTATATTCCTTCAAAATTATTTTTACTTTGCTGCTACTTACAACTTCAGCTGACAAAAGTCTTTGCACCAAAGGTTTAAACTAAGGTGAGATTTTTTCCAGCTCCTCTTCTCCTTGATAACTTAAAAATATCTATAGTGTCCCTGAAGAAGTAAGCACACGTTAGCTGATCCTGACACCAATTATGTAGAATTATAAAAGCTTGCTGGAAAGACATCCTCAACTGCAAGCAAACACCACCTTTTTTAAGATTCAAATTGTACTTACTACTTCAGAATGGTTTCTTATTTTTGTATACCTCCACCTTTATGGACCAGAGGCAGAGTAACAGTGAGGGGAGATGAGGAGTGAAAGGGGAAAAAGAGAATAGGGGAAAGAAAGAAGAGGGGAGAGAAGGGAAGGGGTGAAGAACACTCCTAACCCCAGTACCTCATCTTTGTTTTGAGGAAATTGCATTTAGTGTCACAGACATAAGAGGTGCCAATAAGTTCAAATCATACTGGAAAAAATGCCCTTCCATAATTATATTTGCACTGAATTCAGTAAATTTGTATCAGTGTTAATTACAGAAGAATTTGGCCCCTGAAATTTTAGATACTTATTTAAATTTTCTCCCATTAAAACACTTGAAACAAAACCATCTTTTTATTAGACCTTGTGGCATTCACCAACTTAAAGAACAGAAGACCTCCCCATGCATTCTTCAATGAATTACTGGATTAATTGCATGATAAAATTATATTTATTGTAGCCCAAAGGTTTCTGGAATTAACCACCTAAAAGATGCTTAACAGTAAAACACATAGAAGCTTGGGTCTCCTATGTACACTGAATGAACCAAGGCCAGAGTGTATATGTCTTCCATTGTGCAAAACTGAATGTGTAGTTAAATTAAGAACAATAGGTATTCATAAATCAGCGTGAGTGCCCATGAGAAAGAGGTCTTCTAATTAAATAAGAAGACAATCAGTGTTTCTTGTTCCGGGAATTGTTATTTGGTATTGAGGCAGAATATATAGATAGTTAGTACAGAAACATTTTTTGTTAGAAGAATTACTGGGATTATTTATCAAAAACAACCTCCTTCCTACATATTATTGAAGTTAATTTACAAAAATAATTGATTTGGAGGGAAATCACGTGCATGCTTTTTAAAAAGAAGCTTTAAATTGCTCTTATAGAAAAATAAAACTTTGCAATCAGAATAAAACAAAATTAAAAGTAGTATTTGCATGTGAACCACTGTGGTTTTTAATTCTGTTTCGCTTTTAAGCTAAAAGAGAAAAACAAAGAAAGCCCAAACCCAACAAAAAAACAAGAAAGACATTAGTATTCTTCCTAGGAGAGAAAATTCTGCAGTGATTTCATAGAAAGATTGGTTGATTTCTTGTCTTGACAATACTTCAGAAGGTGAGTCGAAATTATTCAAAGTATTCACTAGTCAGTAAGCAAATGTGGCTTTAGGATGGCTTCATCATTTTCTAATCCTGATACTTGATGCCCATAGCCTCACAAGGGCAGTAAGTTACATGTTTTCCCATCATTTCATCAAGAGGAGACAGAAAGCAGCACATTAATGTTTTCCAGCTTGGGTCCTGCAAACCCAACTTTTATCCACCCATTATGACGCCTTGCAGCTCTTCAAGTATAGAGGCGGCTCTGAGCAGGTTCCACTTGGTAAATAAAGTCAAGAACATGTACATTTCAAATGGTGAGGACATTAAACATCATATTTGCTTTAAACTCTTCAAAAATAAACCCCAGAAATTTGCCTATAAGACTGCTACTTAAAAAAGTCAGCAGTATAGAAACAATTTTTAGTATGCTAGATTGACTGATTGAATAGCATTAACCACAGATTGAAGGAAGTAACTACATGTTTCCTGTACAAAGTATTTAGATCACCAGTCTAGGAATCCGATTCTGTTCTTACAGTTAATCTGAATTCCCTTTGAAGGCACATTAAAATCTCTTGTGTAGACACACTTATACAGACTTGAGTTGGCTTTGAAATTCTATCTTCCGTTTTACTCGAACTGCCTGCACGTCATTAATACATGCAAATTCTAGTTAATTTTCCTTTATGTCCCTTGATGTACAAGTTCAAAGCAGGGAAATCCCACAAACGCCTCTCTTTAGATGAGGCTAAAACTCAGTTTTGAGATTGTGCTCTATAGTATTTCCATGTTAATGAACATTAAGCCACCAAGGCACATTGCTGGCCTAACCAAAAAAAGTGCACCACACAAATTGAAATATATAATGTATCTACATGACACATTTGAAACTTTTTATCTTCACAAAGGATGATTTGAATACATTTCATCATGAGTAGTATTTTAGGGTATAAGCACCTTTTTGCTATAAATTCTTCTTTAATAGACTTAATGGCTTTTGCATTAGTATTTTTCCACCCAAAGCGAGACAGCTTCTAAACATACATTTTGGTCTTGTAAATTATAGACCAAAATATGACATTTGCTTAATATTTTCCTTGAGATTCTTCAATGGAAGACAGCTAGTACTTGAATAGTCTGGACTGAAAGTGCTCAAACAAAGAAAAAAGTTAGGTTCTGAACATTCTGGGTTCAAGCGGTTGTCTAAAGCTTTATATGCCCCATTAGACACACTGCATCCCTGGGTTTTATACCTACTTAGCGTTCTTCAACACCAGTGTCAGTAACTTGGAAATGAGGTAACTGGCATTGTACCAACTCTCTCTGTCATTTAACTCTGGCCAGACTACAAGTATGACAGGATTTCTGAAGCAGACTATCTTCTAATGCCACCACAAGTCCATGGGCTAAGACATATTTGAAAATCTTACCCCAGGACTTCAGATCATGAGTCCTGCTGGAGCCCAGTCAGTGTAACAGTGGAGAGAAAGCTTTTAAAGTATTCCCCTGCTCCAGTCAGAGCTCTCAGAGATGAAAATTCATCTCCTTTATCAGGTTAATTTTCCTCATTATGTGTCAGCTTCTAGAAGATTCAGTAATTTTAGTCATTTATCAATGTGCTTTGTGGATTTGTGTCCACAGAACTGTCATTTCTGGCATTTTGAATCTTTTAACATGAGGCAGGCTTTTCCCACAAGGCTTCTTTTAAGTGACCACTGTAGAAAAACTACTAACTCTCCAAGTGCTTATATAGCTAGATCTTCAAATCTGTTGTGGGTCATTGTTCACGTTATTCCATAAAAAAATAATAACTAAGGAAATGTTCCTGACATTTTTTTATTGTTGGTTTTGGGTGATTTTGGTAACACATCAAAAAGACAGAACCCAGAAGCACGAGGAGATAAAAGCACAGTATTATTAGATCCAGTTCTGTAGTGTTGAAGAACTTCTGTGAAGGCTGCTTGTCCAGGACATTTTGTCCCCCTTGAGTTTCCAGAAACCCAGAACAGTAACAGACCACACAGCAGTGACCATCAAGGGCATTCTTGACTTCTAAAATCTTTGCTATTCAGCTCTATAAACTACATTATTTTCATGGCCATTGTAAGGCTGTGTTTTTTCTCTGCCTGCAGTATTTTCTACGGAGTAAACTCATATAGACCATCCGTGAGAATGTATGGAACAATTCATATAGAATTTTGCCATCATGTCACAGAGGACACACATTGTCATTGCCATTGTACCCAACTCCAATCACAGGATGCTGGTCCCCTGAGCACGCAGCACCAACTAACAACATTTTACAAGACAGAGCAAAGTAGTCTAAAGAAACTGAATTTAATACGAGGGAAAAAAAACCCAAACAAGCAACAAAAACCCACCCAAGCAACCACAGCTAAACTGAAACCCATTAAAAAGAAAAGATTAGGACGACATGACTATTTTTTCCCGCCATTGTTGAATGTAAACTAAGCTAGTGGTCAAAAAGTCATGGAGGACGAGGGAGGGAAGTTGTGGATGATTGCTGCATTCTTTGTTACATCCCCTCTCCATCCTGGCGAGCTGGAACATCAGTGCAGTTCTCATGCCAGCTTCCAAGTAAACAACACGCACTTCCTGGCTATCTCTAATCTGGGCAGCAATGTGTGTGAAGGGAGTGCCGAGTGATCTGTGGTTCTGACCAGGTATCCTGTTTTGACAAGGCTGTTTGTCCTTTACCCAACATATTGCAGAAGTTATTCTTGACATTTCTGTGCTATGGTTTTTTTTGTAAAAGGCCTAATTAGGCCTTTTGGGAAAGATTTAATTTGGATTACTGAGAAATTTAGTGGGCCAGAGGTAACAATTAAAAAACAACAAAAAAGAAGCTGCACAGATAAAATGGTTTCTGCATTCAACATTTTAAATTACAGTTAATTAAAAGATACTCTCTTTCCTCTAATTAATATTTACAGTATATATTACTTGACATCCTGTGGTTCAAAACCAAGTTTTAAATTTGCTTCCACAAGTCTTTGAGGAACTAACGGAATTGTTTTAGCAGCTAGCTTACCTTTCCAGTAGGTAAGGAGAGCTGCTCAGAAATTATTTTCAGCAAACGATTTCTACTTTGGAAAATGCCCATTAAGCAAACCCCCTGACCAATAGTAAGTAATGCTTCCAGAGAAGTTTTGCTGGCAAGAGCAAAATTCTGAAACAAATTCAAAAATGAACAATGTGCAGATTGGTGTAATTAATTATCTGGTACTTGGATCAGATGTGGTTCAAGGTCCATGTTTTAAAGAAGGACCTGCTGTCTCCCAAGTAAGTAGTCTATTCTGTGGGCTAAAGAGAACTCTTATAATTTGACCCAGAAAGTCCTTAGCTATACTGAGCTGAAGAGTATCCACAAAAGGATTTTAAAAGTGTCTGATCACTACAGATTAGTGATTAGGTCACCCAGCTGACATATCGAAGATCTAGGTTGCTTTTCCTCTTCTGTCTAATGTAGAGCGCACTTGAATGTGCGGTTCCCATATCCCACCTAGTTGCTGTAGCATCTAGATATTGTTTTTTTCCACGGGGGGGGGGGGGGGGGGGAGGAGCC
>NW_010562941.1:13104-28191 GCF_000687285.1 Phaethon lepturus
TACGCTCTTAGTGAGAAATAGGCATAAAATTGCACTTTTGTTTCCCAGCCAGCTTTAGTAAAATGCTTTATAATGTGGATGAGGAGAAGAAAATAATAAAGTTTACATCGGTCTAGTCCTTCGCACAGTGAAGACTCACTGTATTTTATCCCTCTCTAAACCCTTCACACTTTGGACTAATATAACAGCTGATTTTATTGGAACCCAGTGTGGTCCTAGTTCTAAACCAAAGAATGTTAAGGTAGGCTTGTCACTGACTTCCATAGGAGGGGAACGGAGGCCTGTATTCCCCCCAAAACAAATCACTTCTCATTTATGAATCTAAATTATCTGACTTAAATCTAATATTGCTATAGATTTTACTCATGGTAAATAGCACTGGCATCATGTCAGAGAAAGGGAGACCAAAAGAAGGCAGGTTACTTGCGTTAGAGGCATTTGAAGGATTTAGACAAGCTCTGGGCTGAGAGGACATTTAGGAAGCTAACAATTCTGCCTATCTACTGTGTGCAGTAGTCACAGGATTTAATCTTTCTTCATTTACTATATTTGCTGACAAAAAGTATTAATTAAAAATGGCTTTCAGTTAGCTACAGAACCTCTTCAAAATGCCACAGAACCTGTTCAAAATGTTCATTATTCAGACAAATCTAATTCCTCAAAACCAGCTAAAAATCTCTAAGAATTCCCATAATCTTATCTTAAAGAAAAAACAACTTGTATTTTCTTTTTTCTTTTGATGATGAATTTTACCTCTGAGTCCTTCGGAACTGTCAAACCCTTCTACTGCAGCCAAGGGATGGAAAACTAGCCACACATTCTCCTTAAATTCCACCTGATTGTACAAGGGTGACCTAGGGATGACTTTGCCTGATTATTTTATCGTTCTAGTTTTGCCAGATAACCTCCCTTGCATCCAGTATCCCACAAATCCAAAGATCTGTGAAAATTATGGAAATGTTACGAATCTGCTCAAGTCGTACATGTCTAACTTACATTTTTAATTTTTTTTGAGAATCAAATATCTGTGCACCTATTTTCTATCAGTTCATTTTCATCTTTGAATAAAGGCAATCCAGAGGCACAAATTCTCATTACATAATAACAAACAGGACATTTCATGGAGGAATATGTAGTTAATATAGGGACTGACAGTGATCTTATATATTGTTGGGAACTTAGTAAGTCAATGAACTTAGAGCAGACCTCATTAAACAGCATTAATTTTCTTTTTCTTTTTAAGGCAAAATTCCAGCTTCCTGAGATGTTGTAACGGATAGTGATTCCAGGAGTCCTTCTGAGCACAATGCTCAAATAAGGACCACTGGAGGGAACTAGTTAAAAGGATTTACTTTGAAATTATCTGGTATGAACTGAATATATTAGAAATAATGAATCATTACAAGCTGATGCCTTAGAATGCTAAATCCTCATTTTAGTTAAATATACTGGAGCTGCACAGGAATGATCTCGGAGGGTAATGAAAAGCAAAATAATGACAGATTAGCCAGTTCACTAACTTCACTGATTAAAATCTTTCTCCATAATGTGCAAGCCAAATTAAACAGAGGCATGAAGTAAAAAAATAAAACATACTTTTCTGTTGAAGTTTTAAGTACTTCAGTAAATTTTGTGAACAGATTTCAGATCCAAAGACCAGAAATGTAACCTAAGGTCTCTCCCTACATTTTACTTGGGATATGATGATGTTCCAGTGATAAAGGCTAAATGAGTTCGACAAGTAAAACTCCCAATGCTGAATTTCTCAAACCGTGACTAGAAGTCAAGACTTACAGTTAATCCCATGGCTGAAAGAAATCAATAGAGAAAGAGCTATTTTAATGAGGTAAAGCTTCCATGAGTTAACTTCGCAGTGTTCTGGAAAAAGCAACTTGCAAACACAGAAAGCAAAAAGCCTTGGCATTACCCTAAGTATTTTTATTTTTATTTTATTTCTGTTTAATGCATACAAATGCAGATAATTATCTCATTTGGGAAGCACCATTACCATCCCCGTTCCCACTGGAGGAAGATATGTTTTCCAAGAAAATGCAAAGTAATCCAAGAATCGCTTGGAAAAGTCTGTGACCCCAAATTGTCATGTTCTCTTATGGCTCATATGGTTCACCTGCCTGCACAATTCACCTGGTGAGATTTGTAAAACTAGTGATCCTGGTGCATTCTTTATTATTCTGCAGCCCCAAACCAGCCATATTTTAATTTCATTTACATTGCTGTCAATCTGAATAAATTCACTGGCTAGCATCCTGACATTTCTTAAGTCAAGGAAAAATCTCCCATTTACTTCACTGAGCTGAGAAGTTCTCTCTCTAAATTCAGTGGAGTTACTCCAACTCATCTCAGTGTTATTGGCTCAGTGTCTAGTCTTTTATATCCTGGGGTTACAGCATAAATAAGGCAACAATTAGAGTTGCAAAACAAGTTTCAGTATCAATCTTGGAAGTAGAATGTGTCACCCTAGGAAAATAGAAATGTGACTCCCAAATGATTTAAGCAGAGCTGCCAAAGGGAATATCTAGCATTTCACTAATGGAAAAAGTGAATGTAAAATGGTAGGCATAATTGGAAAAGTACAACAACACTTGAAGCCATATGACTGATTTATATACAGCATAACTTCAAATATGTTCAACTGTTATCTTCTTTTTAAGGTCTTTAGCAGGAAAACATTGGTTATTTTTTCCAGTGGTCTCTCAAATAGCGACAGATATGTGAAGACACTTTTCTAGGTACTCTGTTTTTGAAAACTGTTTTGCCACCACCTTTTGTTAAACATGGAAATCTGGAAAAATGGCACAAATTTCTACTTTCCTTCACCTGTTTTAGTTGTAGTAATTATCTGGGACTATTTTAGGACTCAGTCAATAGAAAGCAAATTATTTTAGAAAGGGAACTAAAGCAACCCAGTGCCTCTTTGTTAGCAAAACTGAAAAGTCTGCCTACGTCAAGTCTAGCCAGAAAGAATACTAATTCTTGCTTTTTAGGAGGGGTCCAGGTTTCCATGAGTTGCAAAAGGGTAGCACGTCCAAATTTTCAGAATCTAGGAAGATTTATGGTTGGACTTGATGATCTTAAAGGTCTATTCCAACTAAACGATTCTATGATTCTATGAGATTTTGTTCCTTATAAATATTGCTTTAGGCTATTATCTAAAGGGCCAGTTTCTGACCCTGGGACATTCACAAGGAATTTTTTGATTTTTAGATGATGAGTTGGACTGCTTGCATGCAGGATGGAGTAAGATTTCTTCCAGCCTTCAGCTTTGTACAGATCTACCCTGCACAGGCAGGGGTGATCTGGAGGTGGTCTGGAGTCTTCATTATGGTTAACTGCTATTGCAGACCAACCCTGAACAAATCTGAATCAAGAAACATAGACAGGAGTGAGTATTTCTGAGACATAGTGCATTTCAGAGCCCCTTTTGCTCAGAACTGACCTTAAAGGCTACAATCTGATCATTTTTTTTCAATTTGTTAAAGAAATCCATGAAGTCATATATGTTACAAGGAACACATTTGTTTTCTGCATTCTAGCAAACAAAAATAAATTAGAAACTAAAATCTGATTTCTAGTAAAGAAATAAATATTAGAGGTGAGTGAACAGTGATTTTGGCTAGGCCTTTTGGCATAAATGTATGAGACTGAAATGCATTGTGAAAGGGGGTAGTAATTAGTAGGAAAAAGAAGAGGTAAATATGTCTTTTAACTGTAAACCAAAGTATACATCACTTTCAAGATCTTAATTAAATTTCTCAGCAGGAGTTAGCCCAAAAAAGAAAGAAACATCAATCCACCTAAGAAGACTTCTTCCATAACACAGAGCCTGGTGGTCATAAACTGCTAAAGATAATTTGGTGAGGGAACACAATATGAGCTCCACAGGTAGACTGGCAAGAAATTAAAAATCCTCAAGTGCAGATAAAACAAAGCCTATCTATACATCCTTCTTTATAGAAATAGATACATCTGTCTCATGGGTTTAATGAAAAAAGAATTAAATTTCTCTCCATCATTTTTAGCTAGGAAACCAGTGCCTTCTTGTTACATTCTCAATGGTTTTACTTTTTACTCATTTCTCTTATGTGCTGGAGTCTTCCTTTTCTCTTGCATAGTCTCCTTTTTGTACAAAAGCTTGGTGCAGCACAGATTATATTTATATGCCCAGCCTGCACTCCCACAGAGCTTGTGTGTATTTTTGTCATTCACTGGATGCTCTGTGTGAAAACCGTTCAAGTGCCCTCTAGTGACTGAAACTCACCGTAAATTTATGGCTCACTCCAGCAATCACGAGTGTTTGATGAACCCAGTAATAGCAATAATGTGGATGTGACATGTTGTGGGCATCAAGCTTTCCCATTTTAACTTTGATTTCCTTGTTGCTGTGACCAACACTGGAGTATCTCACAAGCAACGTACTGCCTGCAAGCTGTAGAGTAGAAGACAGATACTAAGATGACGGGAAACCACATATGTTTATTACTTGGTCCATCTCTTAGGACTAAGAGCTGCAAGAAATAAAAAATAATTATAATCTACGAACAGTTTATTGCATTCTTCTGAAGTAATTTCTGCTACTTTCATTACTCTACTTGAGAAAATAATTGTAGAAAAGTAATGTAGTAGTAGTAATGGTAGGCCAAGTTTCCATTTGACTACACAGTCTAGAAAATGGATTGTAAAAATTTTGCGCTTTGAATCAGCTCAGATTTTGAACACTTGAATGTAATTAAGCCACAGGATAACAACTTATTCACAGAAATGTACTATTTATTTATCAATTTATAGGCTTATTCATCTAGAAGCTTAGCCACTGATAATGGAGAACTGTATAATACAATAGATGTAAATATTAAATCCAAGACTGCTTGATAAAATGAATACAAATTTTAAGCAGTAACGTATGAAGAATAAAAGCCTAAGTTTAGTTTTAAATTTCAAACATTTGAGGCAATTTTAAAAATTACAATAATACCTGGAAATACATTTTTCATTTTCATAAGTAGCCTTTCTAGTCTAAGCGATCAGTCAAGTAAGGGCAACAAGCCACATCACTGGGACTTTTTGGCTTACTAGAAGATATCCTGGTATGTGGGTTGGTACAATAACAGCAATCTGATCCAGGAATGAATTATCTACTGAATATACAGGTCTTAGGGAAACAGCAAAAGATACTCAACCTGCCTGTGCCAGCATGGGTAAACCAATCTCTTCTCTCCTACCTAAAGGAGGTGTAC
The DNA here is from genome assembly GCF_000687285.1 of Phaethon lepturus. Taxonomy (NCBI): domain Eukaryota; kingdom Metazoa; phylum Chordata; class Aves; order Phaethontiformes; family Phaethontidae; genus Phaethon; species Phaethon lepturus. The sequence continues at coordinate 18,360 of NW_010562941.1, forward strand.
CATTCCTTTACATATTATTGCTCAAAAGAAAAAAGCATGCTGCACTGAATTAGCTAAGTAAACCATACTTATTTATGGCTCTCTGGCAGTTGTTTTATACCAGGCTAAGTTTGATTATGTTTAGACATATGTTTAGACGTTAAAGACAGGTCAAATTCTGTGAAGCTTGAAGAATGGAGAAAGTAACAAAAATTCAACGAAGGGCAATTCTGGGTTTTTTTTTGTATTGGTATGGTATTCCTCTGGATACCCTTGGAGGCCCTGGTATTGTCACAGACTGAACACTTCTAATAAAGGCACAGTGCATTAATCAAAGTAACCCACTCTGCAAACTCTTGTTGAAGTGGGATAGCTGGTAATTTGCGAGGCAGAATAATCACTTTTATAAGGTGTTTTGCAAAACTTCTGCCATTTTTACATATTTCGTTTTTCATGAATTATAACAATAAATACCAATCCTTGTGTGAATGTCCCTGAAAATTTCTTTAGTGTATGCTTCTGTAAACCCAGAAAGCTCAGTAAAAAAATGCAAGCAGCCACAGCTGAATGCTTAAAATTATAGTGGGCAAAAAGTTTCAATGTGTGTTAAGAGAAAATGAAAGCCAATACACAACATGACAACAGAACCTCTCCAGGTGTGACTGTTCTCTGGCTTATTGCTAGTGCTCTGAAGTGCTCTTACTTCCCCTCCTTTCACCTCAAACTTTTTCAGCCTGCAAACCATTAATCATATAACATTTTAATCCATATTGTCCTTCTTTGTTCTCCAGCCTGGAGAAGAGAAGGGTCTGGGGAGACCTTATAGCAGTTTTCCAGTACCTGAAGGGGCCCTACAAGAAAGCTGGAGAGGGACTTTTTACGAGGGCATGTAGTGATAGGAATAATGGCTTTAAATTGAATGATGGTGGTGAGGCACTGGGACAAGTTGCCCAAGAGAAGTTGCGGATGCTCCATCCCTGGAAGTGTTCCAGGCCAGGTTGGATGGGGCTCTGAGCAACCTGATCTAGTGGAAGGTGTCCCTGCGCATGGCAGGAGGTTTGGAATTAGCTGATCTTTAAGGTCCTTTCCAAACCCAAACCATTCTACAATTCTATTTTTCCCCTGTCAGCATCCCTCTTAAAACATTACCTGCAATATTACTTTCTCAGTATTCTCATTTTCCCTTTCTTATCCTCTCTTCTCACAATATGTCAGACAAAATGTTATAGTGCAGTCCTCTTATAGAACAAACATTCCTGAAAATAAATCAAACTCAAATTTAAGGTTGAAGAATAAACCCTAAAAACATACAAAACTTCCACTGGTGTTCAAGGGTCTTTGCCTTTCATAAAAAACTTGTAAGAGTGGGCTTTAATAGGGATGTTTTACTGTTTTATTTATTGGAGTAGGATGTTTTATTGTAGCTTTATTTTTCAAGTTTGCCTTAGAGAAACTCTCTAAAATGCTCTCTCTCCCTCTTGAAAGTCTCAAAAACAGTCTTTCAGCACTACTAATTTCCCTCTAGCAGCAGGACAAGTTTGCCTGCCAGCAAGCCAGTCCTTTGTCAGAATGAAGAGCTTCTCATCAGCAAATGCAATGTCTTCAACACTGCATTTCAGTCTCTGCAGTAATAACATAGCTCTACCATTGACTTGAAAATAATTAGCCAGCAGTATCATTGGTATTTTCTTCATTGCCAGCACAGCTCTTCAAAATAATTCATCTCTCTTCAGGAGCATCAAGCTCTTCAATTGAATAATGATGGACTTGAGCAAATACCAGTCTTGGCAGCAAGATTCCTACTGTGGAAACATGTAATCCCGTTTTCTTATGTAGTAATCTAGTGTTTTTAGAACTACAGTCAAACCCTCCATAAAAGTGACATAATTGTGTGCAATTAAAGAAAAGTAGCTGAGATCTAATCTTCTGAGGCCAAAGTTTTCCTTTCAACACACACTTCAAACCAGTCAGCAATTCCCAAACTTCCCCCATGTTACTACCATGTTCACACATCCCAAACAAATTCAGAGACCAGTTTGCTCTTTCAGCATTGATAGTACAGCAGCAACACTGTCCCTTTTGTATCAGCATGGCAATCCTCTAACTGAGCCTCTCTGACCTAGACTTCAGTCTTCTGAACAACCCATCCAATCCCCTACACACATGAAAGTCCTGAAGCATGTCTGGTGTCCCCAGTCCAGCACTTTGATTTACACTTCTTCAGAAATTCACAAAAATCCGCTAGTTCAAATGCAGGCTCTGGAAATATTTACCCTTCATTCTCAGCAGTCTTTTTTTTTTCTTTCCCGTGCACACACTATTTTTGCACATGGGCATAGGACTGATACTGTGTATTTGTGTTTTAGCAGGGCTAAACAAGGTGCTGTCCAGCTTCCTCCAAGCCTGCAGCAATACTCCAACAATTTAGGAATTACTGGTAAGAAATAAAATCCACTTATTAAAGCCAAGCCTGATTTGATAGAAAAATGATGGTGAAAAGCAACATCTGGAAGGGAACGTTACTGGACTTTTCATGGACATGGTCAGATCACTCAGATGGGTGAATGTCTTAATATAAGTAGCAGTAAATTCCTCACCTAATGGAGGAAGCAGATGAGGGCTATGGAGGCAATGTACGAGACAAGCCTGAAAAAAACAACAACAGGTATTCGGTGAAAAGGCAGTTCAAGTGAACTATGAAAATGTAAGTTCTTCCTGTGTTTCTCAGTGCTACGATCTGAAGTAATTTTCTTTAATGAGTTAGCCCAACTCCACTTTTTTTATGCAGAGGGTAATTTTCTTTCTGTAGAGTTAATCAAAACCACCAGACAAAGTGGCTAGGTATTTTTCTGACATCTTTAAAAAAATAAAAATCAATTAAGGCTGTGTATTTATGTATGCAAATGTATTTGGAATATTAACTGTGTAAATCAACAGTTGATTTCCCAATTAAGCTAACTGGTAGCAGCAATTAAGACAGCAATTGCTAGGCTCTAACAGTGTAGTCAGAAGGCTATCTCAGTTTTCAAACTAAATAGATTTGTGTATGCCGTCTTAATAAATAAGCAAATTGTGGTTTCTTTTACTACAAAGTCTGTTTTGGTTTGATTTGAAAATAAACCTCTTTTTCCTCTCTGCCAAGAAGAATATCCTTTGAAGCTACAAGTGAAAACTCCAGACACAGTCTGTACCTTTTCTAATAATCAGAGAGCTCTTAACTGAGCACTGACACACACTCCTCTAAACGGGGCTGTCTCTCAGATCTGCCTTGCAGTACAGCCCTCCTACCTCACTATTTGCATGACTGAAAGCCACTTGTCCTCTCCACTTCCCTGCTCATGAACAATTCACTTCTCTAAGAGAAGGTTCTCCCCTGTCCTTCCTCTTGAGACTCTTCTCTCTTCTGTTCCTGCTCCAGTTCCTCATCATGTTCTTCTCTGGCCACCTGCCAATTAGGCAGAATTAGCTGAAATTTGTCAGTTTTAAATACCTGTGTTTTGGAGGAAAAAAATAATCAGAATGTTCTGTCTCCATGTTCACAGGTTTTTTACCTCCGTTTCTGAACCCCCGAGGTACTGCCTCAGTGTACATATTTATGAAAAAAACTTGATTAGGATGATATCCATACAGATCCCATCCATTTTGAACACATTTCCTTTTCTTCACCTTGCTTCCTGATAAGTAGAGCTGGTCAGAAGATTTTCTAAGAAGGTCTAATCATCAACAGGAATGCTGATTGAAAAGACCTGTCTCAGTCAAATGTCTGGCTTCTTGCAGAACAGGGATTAAACCCTTGTTTCTCCAACACATTACCAGAATAACAGTGCTTGTAACAGTACTAATTCATGAACAGCATTGTTTTAGTTTGAGGCAGCTACTGAGGCTACCATACTCTGTTCACTCCTCCTTAGAGTGCTACATAAAAGCAGAAACTCTTGTGCAGTGATTTGCCTTAGGATGCTCTGTGGGGAACCGATGCTGCCTCAGGAGTGAATTAACAAGTAGCGTTGCCATCCATTTAAGGACCAGCTGCTCTGTTAGCTATTCCTAACTATACCATCATGAAGAATACCTAAGTAAGAAATTCACTGTTGCACATCATGTGAGTAATTGCTCTTGTACTTTTGCAGTTTACATTGCACAGCGGCCCTCGCCTAATATGAAGCAGTGAGGAAAAATCTGCATACTAAGAAAGGTTAATTGAAATTGTTAAAGCAGACCTTTCCTCAACCTGTCCTTAATTTCTGTCCAAGCATACAAATCCTGAAACATAATTAAAACTTAAAAAACTTCTAAATGATTCTTAAACACACTAAAAATGGAACAACCATTTAATTGACAAACAGATCAGAAGTTTAAGACTATGCACACTTGCTGCAAGCACAACAAAAAAATAAACAGACGAGAGTGTCATAACAACAGGAAAATATGATGAAAATGCCTCCAGCCACCACAAGCTAAACATTTTGATACCATTCATTCCACCCACAACTCAGTAAAACCAATGTTAAATAAATACAGAAATGGCAGATTCACTTGGACTGAAGTCATTTGATGATTCTGAAGTGAGTTGTACAAGAAAGTGTGTGGAACTCCAAATTCACAAAATGCAAGTTACCACTCATTTTCTTGCCGCAGTGACTAATGAGGATGTAGGTGGGGGAGAGTCCGGGAAGTATTAACAGAAAGAAAAAGGCATTGCTAAAAATATCGGAGGCTCCAATTCCAAGTTTATTATTTTATGGCAAATTACATAGCTCACATTATTAAGATTCAGTCTAGGTAAAAAAACGCAGACAAACTACAGGATAAGCCCAGCTGCACAGAACACACAACCCATCTTTTCTATATGCTCAGTAACTCAAAGATTACTTTCCGCTTGAGCAAGCTGCTGTTTGTTCCCCTACATGCTTGCCTTCTTCCATTACATTTTCTACTAATTGCTATCTAACTCGAGGTTTTCCTTTTAAGAAATCAGAACTGGAAACTAAGGTTTCTGAAATAAATTTGTGTCAGCTTATCTGCAGAATACGTCATTCTTCAGCAGTAAAACCATAAACCACCATTTTGTTTGCTTATAAGACTAAAGGAGCGTGTTTTTTTCCTATCCTAGTGAATTAAGCCTTCTATCTCTTAATTACTACCAAAACAATCTCGGTCACAACAAGTTCTTGTGACTACTTTATGTTGACTTCAGAAAGTATACATAGATAATGGGAAATAATTGTCTACTAATAGCCACTCTTTGATGAGCAAATGTTTATAGCTGCTACAATTTATGTAACTGATACATGACTCTTGTGTCTTTGAATACCTGTCCAGTTCACATCTCAACAGCCTTATAGTGTTTCTTTTGCTACTTTTTCAGTGTGTTTGCACTACACTACACTATTTTGGTTTGCTGTGCAACTATTCAGTTTTGCCATAACTGGCACTTAATTGCAATATTTATAAACGTGAGCTAAAGCAATCAAGACTATGTCGAAACCTTACATGACAGCTACAGGTCAGTTTACATGTCATTGGTGCAGATTAGGCACAATGTAGGATTTTAATCTATCATTCCTTACCTAAACGAAGTGTGAGTTAAAGGGAATAGAAGCTTTGCCAGTAAGATTTACAGTGACATTCTGTCTCAACTCTGTACATTAAATTCTATTCAGAGAAAACCACGTTTCCACTGCATAGACAGTAGAAATTAGAGAAAAACTTAAGAGATCAATGTAAAACAGATTTATTAACTTTAAAAAATGGGAGTATTCTGGACAAAATTAGGGTATCTGAGAAGCATGAAGAATTAATCCCCCAATACACTTTCACAGAGGTATTTGGGACACAGTGGGAAAATAAAGCAAAGCTGCAGCAAGACATTAAGTCTAGAAGGCACTGGAGAATAGGAAAAACTAAACAGTTAATATCTTTACCATGAAGACAGCACAGCAGAACATTTGAACTATTCAATTTCAGATAGTAAACTTACTATTTTTTCTCTAAAACAGGGTAAAAAAAAGCAAGCTGACCAGAAAAAAAGTAGTAACATTTCAGTTTAACCACCTCACAAATTCCATGGAATATGTACTGTAGATGTTTATTTTGCACAGACAAATAAAAGTTAATCCTTTACTCAAAGAATAAGGTGATCATTTCTCAGATAAGGTGACTATTTCTCAGTTGTAGGGTGCACTGCACTCATACTTTTCTGACTCACATTAAGGCAGACCCAGGAAAAGCTTATTAAATGGTTGCACTAGTGAGTGACTCAGTTATTCATCACTGTAAACCCTGATGCTAATCAGCAGACTAAACATGAAAGTTCTGTAAAATGCCCTGAAGTTGCAGTTAGTCAGAAGAAGGTGAACACAAAACCTTGACAGCTTTTCCCTGGAACAGCGCTGAGGTTATCACTGGTGATGCATCACCAACCCTTTAAAGCTATGATTACAGAGAAAGTGCAGTAGCCAGACTGACTTGCTACATAAGATGACAAGCAATCAAGCAGAGGCACTGGAACTGCAGTGTGCTGTGCTGCATTTGCATATACTAACCAGAACAGGGTCCAGTGACTTAATAAAACTGATGGCAACAAGGAATTCCAGCTATTTCTCAGCCAACACATAATTTCTAACACTGATCACTATCCTAGAAAGTGAATTTGTTCCTCCAAAAAGCAAAATGCTTTCAGTTCCTATTAAAGAAAATTTTAAAAGCAAATGACCTGAACCCCAGCAATCTTTGTGGCCTCAGCATCTGCCTGTGGAGAAGTAGCACGCTAGTTATGATTCAAGGATAAACTTCACTGTGTATCAAGCATAAGACAAACACAGAAAAGATGTTCTCTGTCTAAAACAGCTTGCAATCCAGACTGAAAAAAATCGAAATTTGAACCAGGCATGATAAACAGCAGGGTATTCAAGAAAACAGATGACAGGCTGAGTTACTGAAAGGATTTAAGTCACACGTTCTGAAAGTCATACATGAAATCTTTGGGCCAAAGTCCCATCTCCTACTCAACTGCTCTAAACATATATATTGAGTTACCTATGGTAGATCAAATAAGGGACATATTAGCATGTAAGTAAAAAATCTGCAGCATCTCATGCTTAGATGCCTGTCCCTTCGAAATATATACCAAAGTCATGCTTGAGTACTGAGACCCTTATAAATGACCAGCAGTCAGAATGATAACCTAGTGGCATCAAGATGCAAGGGGAGGTTCCTACAGAGAGCCAGTAGGAAATGCTAAACCCAGGGTCTTTCAGAAATCCTGCATCTCTTTGGGGCTTAAAGCCTTGAACTAGAGCTAAGGCAGATGCCTGAACTCCCTCAGGATTAAATTCTCTCCTGAGAGCAGATGCTTACCAAGTTTTTTTTTCAAGCAGTTGGAACAGAGCTTACTTTTGAGGATGCAGTTGCTGAAGGAAATAAATGGTATCAGCTCTCCTATGGCAAATGGTAGCCTTAGTTCAAAATTATAGCATCCAAACACAACTTCTGGGCTCCTAGAAAAGCACCTAGACAGCCAAAGTGTGTGTGAGATAGGAAAGCATACTTCACGCTTTCAGTGTCTACCATGTCCCTGTGCAGAGTTTTATGACAATCCCAGGGCCAGGAAAGAAGCATAGAGGTCTGACAGGTTGCTGTCCTGCCTCCCAAGACTTTATGTATGTTTAAACTGTAGAAAAGGAAGTCCTGGAGGATTAGTCCAGGACGGCCCATGCTCGTCTGAATCCCCTAGCCATGGACACATAGCCTCACACCCCTCCTTGTGCAGCTCAGTGACTGTTTTGCAGGTGCTTGTGTTTCAGATTGATCTACAAGCACTATCATCTCTTCCCTTTCCTTTCAGAACAGCTTGTAGTTTCCTTTCCTAAAAAAAAAAAAGCAGCCATCAAAACCAACAAAGATTCTTAAACAGTAAATTATCATTCCCTGTTGAACTGTTCCTTAGCTGCTGTGTCCTTAATGCTGATTAATGTTAATGGCACACTCTGTGAAAGCACAAAGGGAACCCAAGGCCACTATTTTGTGCCTCTATCTGTAAGGTTCCCATTTCCTGAGATTCTTTCCTGCTGCAGGAACCAGCAAGGCTGTCTCAGTAGAAAGGTCTGAGCCAGTGTTGAATCACTGTCCATCACGATGTGAGGGGGCAGGAGCGCGTGTGTGGGTTTTGCTTTGCCTTTTTTTTTTAAATTACGGTGTCTTTTGAATATAGGCATAAAATTAAAACCACAACCATCTTAAAGATCAGACATCCCAAGGTACTTTTCACACAATTACCCATGATGGTTGCATTCCTAAGGCCATTTCAAACAGATAAAATATCCTGCCTTCTGTACAGTGTTGCCTTAACAGCTAAAAAGCTCCATCTCCTACTGAGGATAGAACATATTTCAACAGTGGATAGGAACAGCAGGAGAGGGTGGGTGACCTCATGCTTCAATGTTAGTCAGAGGATTGAAAGATCTAGATTTGAGTTCTGAAGCGAGAAGATTGAACTTTGGTGAAGTTGGATCAGTTGCTTAGATACACATTCAAAGGAGGTGTTTCACACCTAAACATCAGCCACATCAAAACTGTAATCCTTCAAATCGTCATGTACATCAGGCCCACCTGCCAGGCTTCCTGGAAAAGCTAATTCTCAGAAGATCCCAAATACATCATGCACTGCAGACAACACTGATTTTGATGCTGCCTGTGGAGGAAAAGTAGAGAATTTTGTTTTTTAGTTACTGGCTACAATAAATGACGGGAGACGAAGTTCCAAGTTTCAAGTTCTGCTCCAAAGTCAGCACAGGTACTTCATCCAGTATTGCTTTATGTAAAACACAAACCCTCTCCCAAGCAGTAACTTAAATCCAGTCCTTTTCTTTTCCCCAATAAGTGTTAAAAAAAATTATACTAATTAGCATGTTCCCCCTCACTGGACCAGTGAATCTGCAACAAATCCCCATTAAGTGGAACAGCTTCAACAAAAGGGAGGGGAATATGGCAAATAGCCATAGGGAGTGCTCACTTTTGGAAAATGTGGGTGTCTTCACCAGTCAGGTGAAGACAAGAATCAACCGCTGTCTCCTCCATCTTGGATCAGTGTTCTAGCCACTGAGGTTGTCCTACTGCAAGAGTTCCTACACTTGAATGAAAGTAAGGACTCAGTCTCTTTTTTGGCAGATAGGTTGCAGGCAAGCTATCTTAAAAAGAAAGTATTGGGGGCTGCAATTCCTAGGGAAGGAGTGTTTTTTCTTTGTAGAGCTGAGTGTATGGAGCAGGTGGGATTTAGGATTTAACACAGCGGTGCTTTGCCTTGTGCTATTAGGTGAAACCTGTAGCTCCCTGTTGACCATTCTGGTTCCTAAACCTCTCGAGGCATCCAGTCTTCCCCAGGCAGTGTTTACTGGGTGCAAGAAGGAACCTAAACACCAGTTTGTAATTCTCAGCCTGCCATGTGTTGGAGGAAGAAGCACAGTGGGCTGTGCTTTGACCAAGGCCTCTGGCAAAACCGTGACTCAGTTCATAGTTTGTGAAATGCTCAAGGGCTCTTTCAGGACAAAATATTATATAAAACACAAGATACTGTTGGGCTGATTTCCACACCAGAAAGGAAACAAACTCTCTTATTGATGCCATTGCAACAACAGAAGGAGGTTCCAGATAATTAGAAAACCAGTATGAGATAGAGTGAGAAATATCACTTTAAGCGGCTTTGCTTATTACATTATTTGTACTTTACGTTAAAGATCTTTCCTGTTTCGTAGCCCATCATTTAGAGAGCTGAGGGTGTGCATTCACTGCCCTGAGCCAGGCATTGTCTCCACTTCTTAGTGATGCTTTTTAATAGGGTGTACCATCCTGCTGA